>NC_138203.1:69525646-69716023 GCF_964194415.1 Vipera berus
TTATTACTATTGTTGGCTACCGACAGTTTCGGAGGCAGAGATAATATTGGATTGCACATTTATTTGAATGTTGCAATGGAGTACTTATATCAAGAATTGTTTATAGAAATGCTTAGCTTACCCAAATAACTATATAAATAATATAACCATAGGTAATAATAAATTACCATCCACCTCAGCTTACTATTTTGATATTATTTTGGAAGTTAATTGCTTATCAGTTTCCAGGACCGGCTATGAATCACAGAGCAAGTTAAAAAGCTGTCATACCTTACTAGGAAAGCTGAATTTATTATTACATTTAGGGAATGGATAGGAAAGTTCTTTCCCCACTTTACCTCATTCAACCAAATAGCTCACACACAAATTCCAAACATCTGAACAAGTGGACAGGTAAATTCCTAATGTCCTCAAATGCAGCAGTGGGAACAATCCATTGTCCCTCCCATTTGACTAGAAAGAACAAATGCTTTGCCATTTTTGGTACCCTGATTTCCAGGCAGCAGGGGAACACTTCCTGTTTAAAAGGAAGGAAGGAAGGAAAAAAGAGATAGGTGGAGATGCAAAAAATGGCAGATCACCTGGAAAAGAGACAAGGAGAAGAAACACCTGGAAGAGAGAGAAATAAATTCTTGAGAGATGCAGAAGAGATTACATGATTTTGCTAAGCTACCCTTTCTTTCCTGGATCAGACAGAGAGTTAAAACACACTTATTTTCAGAAGAAACCACACTCAAAGCAAAAAAAAAGGTGGACATGGATTAGAGGTGATAGAAAATGCAGCTTGGAGTCAAGAAAATGTGCTTGGGGAGATAGAAGACAAGAAATCTGGGTAGACAAACTAAGGCTGTAAGAAATATTAAGAAATATTTTGGAAGTAAGCAGGAGCTAGAAAGAACTACTTCTAAAAATAGTTGGACTGGATGTTGTGTGCTATGGCAGTGAGAATTTAGTCAAGCTAGCTGGCTGGCGAAGTGAGCTGGAAGAAACTTTCTAGGCCAGAATGTAAGTGATGATATCCAAAAGAATTATTGGACTGCCTTCCATTGCAGGGCTAGTAATATTGAAAATACTGACCAGAATTCATAGTATCTAAGTAAACCTACAGAGTGGAAGTTCACTTGATTTCTGTGGGTTTACTGTAGATATGGCTAAATAAGGATTCAGCTAATTGTGTGCAGAATGTGGATAGTAGGATTCTTCTACAGTAATTACCGGTACATTGAATTACAGATAATCTTCTCTTCTCTTCTCTTCTCTTCTCTTCTCTTCTCTTCTCTTCTCTTCTCTTCTCTTCTCTTCTCTTCTCTTCTCTTCTCTTCTCTTCTCTTCACCTCAGTTCTCTCCTCTCCTCTTCTCTCCTCCTATCTGATCATTCGCTATGCATCGTGTTTTCTATTATAATAGTTATAATTATTATAATTATAATAAAAAGGTAAAGGTTCCCCCGCACATGCGTGCTAGTCGTTTCCAACTCTAGGGGCCGGTGCTCATCTCCGTTTCAAAGCCGAAGAGTCAGCGCTTGTCCGAGGACGTCTCCGTGGTCAGGTGGCCAGCATGACTAGACGCCAAAGGTGCACAGAATGCTGTTACCTTCCCACCGTAGTGGTCCCTATTTTTCTACTTGCATTTTTACGTGCTTTTGAACTACTAGGTTGGCAGAAGCTGGGATGAGTAACAGGCGCTCAGCTCACTCTGTTATGCGGCACTTGGGATTCGACCCGCCAAACTGCCGACCTTCTGATTGACAAGCTCAGCATCCTAACCCACTGAGCCCCCGCGTCCCTTATAATTATAATAGTTCAGTATAATTTCTATACCGAACTCCAAAGAGATTTAATTGTTCCTTTCCTTTTTAAATTCTTCTTTTATGCTTACAAGAGACCAATGATAGAAAGAGAAGAAAAGTGGCCCAATAATCTGAACTTTGTAGCTAAATGGGATTATTTTTTTAATTTTTTTTATAATTATATTTTATTATTTTTTTTAATAATCACAAATCCTTAATATTTTATCAGCAACATGCTGTCTGGGTTCCAATATTTAGCTTACTAATACATGTTAAACTCCTTTCTCTCTACCTCGTTTTTCTAGCCATTGATAAAATGTATCCCATCTTCTAAAGCAGGGGTAGGCAACCTTGGTTCTTTTATGCAGGGCTTTTTTTCTCATAGAACGCTCAGAACGGAGTTCCGGCACCTTTTTTGGATGGAACCTTGTAGGGTAGGCAAGGTGGATTGTATGACATGTGTGAGTTCCGGCACCTTTTTCTTTTACAAAAAAAGCACTGCTTTTATGACTCATGGACTTCAACTTCCACAATTCCTGAACCAGCTATGCTGGGAGGTGAAGTTCACGAGTCATAAATGAGTCAAGATTGCCTATCCCTGTAGTCTGAATCTTCTTTCTCCTTCATTTTCAATGTAAGTCTGTCCATTTCTGCACAGACCAAAATTTTCCTGATTATCTCTTCCTCCACTGGTAACATTAAATATACACATTCTTTCTCATAATTTCCTGCAATAGAAATCATTCTAGCTTAAAATCTACGTGGTTTGTTTTTGTCATTTACTCTAACCATATATGTATTCTTGACCAAAATCTTTTAGCCTTAGGGCATGTCCACCAAAGATGATAATATGTGCCTGGTTTTTGTCTACATTTCCAACAATTGCTAGACGTATTTTTAAACATTTTTGCTAACCTCATAGGTGGTAAGTGCCATTTGTAAAACATTTTATATAGGTTTTCTTTGTAAGCCTTTCTTATTTTAGAATTTCTTTCCCAAAGTCTTTGCCAGTTTTCTAGCTCTATGTTATGCCCAAAGTTTTTTGCCCATGTTATCGTTGTTTCTTTTAACTTGTTCCTCTTCCATCTTTGAACTTAGCATGTACTTATGCAGTTTCTTAATCAATTTTTCATCTGATGCCAATAGTATCTGGTCAAATTCTGTCTGTTCTTTATAGAATCCATATGTTTTAGCATCTTTTTCATATCTTATTTGAATTTGCAGGTGTGGCCACCATGATAGATCGATACCCTGTTCTTCTAGTTCTTGTCTAGATTTTAGTTTCCCTTCAATATTCAAAATGTCTTTATAAATCACAATTTGCTCATAGTTAATTAGGTTTGGGTGAATAAAAGCTTCCAGTAGCTAAATGGGATTATTGACACATTTCCAAATTATTGTCAGTCCAATCTTTTAGCCATGATATCTTAATGACTTTTATCTAAAATCATACATTTTTAAGATATAAAGCAAGAAATTTATAAATGGAAGGAACATTGAAAATAGAAGGTGGTAGCAGTATGTAATGAAAGTCCATACTGTATATCCATAGAGGAAATTCTTCAAATCATAAATATTGCACTTTTTCTGCTGTTGTATGTGGCACAAGAAAGTCAGCAACAAGAAAATACTGATGATCGTCAGTGATTTTTACCAATATAGTCTCATTTTTACACTAAGGAGATGGTTTAGATTCACTTATTTTAGACTGGAAAGTTGTCTTATAGTATTAAAAGTGTTTATCTTGTATAACAAAAATAGAATATAACCAGGAGGGGGGAAAAGACCAATAGATTTTTTTAAAACAAAAATCTACCTATTAATTAAAGAAGAAATTGAAAATGTACCTGGAAAATCAATATACATGGTTTTGAAACAAAGTTGTGTGAAGTTCCATTTTCATTTATCCCTCTATTGTAAAGTAGCGATACCTTTCACGTTTGATTTAATTGTTCAAAATACAGCAGCATGATAAAAGATTTTTTATGGAAATTTCTCACAGCTACACAATCAATCATATTTTCAACTCATGCATCGTCTTGAGCCCCTGAGCCTCAAAGACTTTTTTTTTCCTATGGAGCTTACTTGTTAAATTAGCACTGATCAAAGGCTAAAACATTTATCATGCTTATTAGTGAATAAACCTAGCAGCAGGTATCCCAAGTGAGGAAGCAAATCCTCATTTACTGCAAGAATGAATTGGAAATTATCCAAAGTGCTTGCAAACATTTTTCAAGGGAGTGACGAATTGTTAAAAAGAAAGCAGCTGCTGGATGTGTGAGCTCTAGGTTAGAAGGGAAATCAGGAGAAAGGACACGGTGCCAAGGTATCTCAAAACTACCCCCTAGGGATGGTGTACAATTTGATTTACTATAATTGCCTCTAGAATTTAGGATCAGCTGACTTTGAAATCAAGTTGACCAAAAAAAAAAAAAAACCTCCACGAACTATTGCAATGGTTAATGTTCAGATGAATAGGAATGTTCTTCACACTTGCTCTTCAAACATCTCATTTCTTTTTACTTGTAAAGATATTTCAGAGCAAGGAGGAGAAATCATCTTCAAGCTTCAAGAGAGAAGCAGATCTCCTTCTTCCTGATGAAAGAGAGGAATTGAGCTGAAATGTTGGTCAGCTGTCTCTACAATTCAGTTTGGTGGCACAGATGTTGCCTTAGGGGGGAAAATGACACAGGAGCGGTATATCTATTACAAGGCTCAGAAGCCTTCTTGACTTACTTTCTACAAAGCCAACTGAAGATTAGGTCCAAGCTACATTACTGTGGACCATGTTGCCTCTATTATTATTATTATTATTATTATTATTATTATTATTATTATTATTATTATTATTATTATTATTATTATTATTATTATTATTATTATTATTCGAACAGTCAGCCAGATGTTCAGACTGGATTTGGCATTTTTGTCTCCCTTTTGAGTCCTTACCAAGAACCTGAGATTGGCATATGTGGATGTTTGATGGTATTACAGATATCGTCGCAGGATGGAAGCAGTTCCTAGTAAGGCCGCCTTTTGCAATTGACTAATGGTGAATTTGTCAATGCCAATGGTGTTCAAATGGTGCTCCAGTTGTTTTGGGATTGCACCCAAGGTGCCTATTACTATTGGTACTACCCTTGTTTGCCTTTGCCACAGTCTTTCTATTCCTATTTGTAGGTCACTGTATTTTGTTAACTTCTCCAGTTCTTTCTCATCTATTCTGCTGTCTCCAGGCACTGCCACGTCCACTATCCAGACTTTTTTGTCTTTCTTATCAACAATTGTTAAGTCTGGGGTGTTATGTTGCAGGTGTTTGTCTGTTTGAATTCTGAAGTCCCAGAGCAGTTTAACTTTACCATTTTCTATGGCTTTCTCTATTTTATGATCCCACCAGTTCTTGCTTACAGGCAAATGATATTTCTTGCAGATCTTCCAGTGCACCATTGTTGCTACTTTGTCATGCCACTGCTTGTAGTCAGTCTTGCAGCAGCTTGCCAGGTGGTCCACTGTTTCTTCAGCTTCTTTGCATAGGCAACACTTACTGTCTGTTGCTGTCTTCTCAATTTTGACTTTGTATGCATTTGTCCTTAAGGCTTGGTCTTGTGCAGCCAAGTCTCTTTCTTCAACTTTCCTGCTCTTAGCCATTGCCAGATCTTGTTATTATCTGCTTTCCCAGCTATTTTTTTAATGTACTGGCCATGTAGTGCTTTGTCTTCCCATACCTCTATTCTGTTCTTCATTTGGTCTTTCTTGTAGGCCAGTTGGGTCTCTCCAGTAGTCAGTAAGCCTTCCTGATATACTAATTTCAGTGCATCTTCATCATTGTCCTTCAAATATTCTTCCAAAGCCATTTTTCTTCTTCAACCATCTGATGTACTTGCAGCATTCCACGTCCACCTATTTGCCTTGGTAGATAAAGTCTGTCAATGTCACTGTGTGGATGAAGGGCATGATTCACATTGTCATTATTTTTCTGGTCTTCCTATCCATTGCTTTTAGTTCTGCTTGAGTCTAGTCCAGTGTTCCAGCTGTGTATCTAATGACTGAAATTGCCCAGGTGTTGATTGCCTTCACAGTATTTCCTCCATTGAGTTTGGACTTTAAGATCTTCACTCTCTTGATGTATTCACCTCTAATCTTTTTCTTGACTTCAGTGTGTTTGATGTTGTCAGCTTGAAGGATACCCATGTATTTGTAGTATTCTTCCTCATCCAGACTCTTAATGTTATTTTCGTGGGGCATCTTTATTCCTTCAGTTTTCACTATTTTTCCTCGTTTGAGAGTAAGTGTGGCACATTTGTCCAAGCCAAACTCCATTGCAATATCTTGGCTATATATATGGACAGTATTCAGCAGCAATTCTATTTCAGATGATGTTTTTCCATACAGCTTCAGATCAACCATGTAAAAGAGGTGGGATAATTTGGCAAATGTTTTTGATGTTTGATAGCCATGTCCTGAGTTATTCAGTATTGTTGACAGAGGAAACAGTGCAATAATAAATAGTAGTGGTGATAATGAATCTCCTTGAAATATTCCTCTCTTGATATTAACCTCTCCCAGTCTTTCACCATTGACCTGCAACTGTGTCTTCCATTGTGCCATCAATCTTTGCACAAATTTTCTGATGTTTCTACTGACTCCTGTTATTTCTAGGCACTTGCTTATCCAGTCATGTGGCAGAGAGTCAAATGCCTTTTTGTAGTCAATCCATGCCACATTCAGGTTGCTCTTCCTTTTCTTGCAGTTTTCCAAGGTCATTTTGTCTGTTAGGAATTGATCTTTTGTTCCTCTGCTATTGGGACGGTTTCCTTTCTGCTCGGATGGAAAAAGATGGTTTTCAACTAGATGCTGTTGTACTGCATCAGCTACCACACCAGTTAGCAATTTGAAAGTTGTTGGTAAGCAGGTAATTGACCTGTAGTTGCTGGGTGTTGCCCCTTTTGCTGTATTTTTCATTGTTAGGTAGGTTTTTCCAGTTGTTAGCCACTTTTCAATTTCTCCTCCTTGTAGTATATTATTGAACTGCTTGGCAATGAGTGGGTATATAACAGTTAGATGTTTCAACCAAAACCCATGCAGTTCATCTTCACCTGGTGCTGACCAATTTTTGATCTTCCTTGCTCTTTTTTCTACCATTTTTGTTGTTATTACTAGTTCTTTCATTTCAACTTTTGTTTTATTTGCATACACCTCTTTTAACCAAGCTGCATCCTTGTTGTATTTCTTTGGGTTATCCCATATCTGCTTCCAGAACTGCACTGTTTCTTTCTTGTCAGGTATTGACTGATTCATTGCAGTTTCTCCATTGATGGATTGGTAGAAACATTTCTGATTGGATTGAAATTGGAGGTTCTGCCTATAATTTGCAATTTGAGCTTCATATCTATTGATTTTCCTGGCTATAGCTGTTATTTGCTGCTTTATTATTTCCAGTGCTTCCTTGATCTTCCTTGTTTCTAAGTGGTATTTCATGATTAGGTATTCTTTGGTCTTCTTGTTCTTTAACTTCTTTTCTTTCATCTGTTCTAGCTTGCTTGCATGTGATCTTAACTTGCTGATCTTATTTTCTAGTCTAACCTTTCATTTTTGTGGTGCACTGTTTGTTTGTTTTTATTCTTTGTTGATTTTGCATCCAGGTATTCAGCTATAACTGCAGCTGTGCTGTACATTAGTTGGTTTGTTTCTTGCAGTGAATTGGTGCTTATACCTGATATTGCAGTATTTGCATCTTTTAATGCTTGTGCTAGCTGTTTGTTTGGAACAAGGTTCAATGCAGGCAGCCTTATTTTGTTGTTGTTTTTTGCTGTTCTAGATACTCAGTTATTCTTTGTTTCAATTCTTTTATTTCTTTAGTTAGAGGGCTTTGTTCTTCCTGAGGAAGAGGTGCCTGGTTTCCAAATGAGAACAGTTGTATATCTCTGCTGGATTCCTTCACTGCCAACTCCCCTTGGCTTGCCTCTACATTCTTAATTACTTCTGGCAAGGCTTTGATTTCTTTGCCCTGGGTAAACCTTTGCGGTTCATCCAATTTTGTTTCTGTGAATACTTTATTTCGTATTATAAATTGGCATTGATCTGCTAGTCTCTGTTCTTTTATATCTGATTCTGGATGTTGTTCTTTCCAGAACTGGTGCATTCATTTTAGATATCCTCTTCTTGTTGGACTTGATCTGTAATAACAGATCATTATTTCTTTGTTTTCAATCATTGTGTATTTGCGATGGGTAAACACCTTTTCTTCCAGTAGTTCTGCAGCTGCTGGCCCTGGTTGCTCAGTCAACAGTCCTGAGTCCTGTAACCCATTTTTCACCAGATATCCAGGAACTCCAATATCTAGCGTGGACTGAATTGCAGGACAATTGCCGCCATTCATTACCTATAATACTAAGTTATGTGATGAAAGTGAATAAAACACAGTTTTCTATGTCCTTAATTTCATTAGGAAAAAGACATCTCTTTACAGCATAGATAGCAGTGAGCAGGTGATTCTGTGTCTATTACCCTGATATTAACTGTTATTTTGTATAAACTTTAAAGTGGTCTTGAACTAGACAGGCCTTCAAAACGTAAGGCCTGAATTTTGATCATCTTCAAATATATCTCTAACAGGTAGCCCTTGACTTATGACCATATGTTTAGCTAGATTGTCCAGCTAGATTTAGCTAGTTTGTAGTTACAACAATGCAAAAAACGGGACTTGTAAGTGGTCCTTGCACTTATTAGCATCATAGCCTCCACGCGGTCACATGCAATTCAGGCACTTGGCAACCAGCATGTATTTATGATGATTGCACCATCCCAGGATCATGTCATCACTATTTCTGACCTTCCCAGCCAGCTTCCGACACACAAAATCAATAGTTTTCCAGATTTGTTTAAGGCCTGCAACAACAACAACAAAAGTCATAAAATCAGGCGTGTCACATGATGACTCACATTGCTTAGCATTAGAAGTTCTGGTTCCAATTGTGGTTGTAAGCTGAGGACTGTACAGAGCCATCTTCCATAAAGTAGGACTAACAACCATCCGAAAGACATAAAGCTATATAAATATAGGAGCTAAAATATTTCCCTGTACACCTCAGGGAATGTATTGTGGCTTTAAGTAAATGATAAATGTTGCTGTTTTACATTTCCCTCCCTCATCACTTACTTCTGAGGTCACTATCAACTCTAATTAGAATCTATGTTTCTTCAACAGCTTTTGATCACTGCTGTTATCAATTCAAAATGCACATCTTTATCCCTCTTCCTAAAGACTGTATTCCAAAAGTAGATTTCAGGAGGGAGGGAAGATTGACTAAAGTCGAAATGAATACATGAACTTGTCTCACAGCATACTGGCTAAAGATATTGTTTTTTCCTCACAAGCTTGAGTTTTTTATTTACTGAGGACAGCTATGGGTGGCTGGAGAATTCTGGGAGTTGAAGTCCAACATCTTAAAGACCCTATAATTGAGAAACACTATTCTCTATGGATCCTAAAACACCCACACAGTTCTAATTTTTAAAATGTCCAGTGATTGTTATCAGATTGACAGGCTTTAGGGCAGCCAAATTATGTTCCACTACCTATAAAATTAGACACACTCTGACTGCCCACTGATGCACCCACCCTCAATTATAACACTCTTCTCCTCTTGTGCTTTTATTCTTTTTTTTTAAATGTAAACTCTACCTATCCAGCAAAGGAAAAGCAACTTAAAGCAATCTCAAAGCAATTTAGAATCATCAGGGCAGAACACTTCCAGGGGTGTTTGTGTGTGTGTGTGTGTGTGTGTATGTGTGTGTGTGTTGTGTGTATGTATGGTGTGAGTGTGTGTGAGAGAAAATAGTCAAGATGGCAGTTGTGGCTGTATGATAAAAGCCCTGTCTCATTTGTACATGCAAGCAAGAAGGCACATACATATGAAGAAGAAGCTTTGAACATTTATTGTTTGTTTGACCATCCATCTTACCACAAGGTAACTCAAGGTACCACAAGGTAATTATGCTAGTAAATTGTAATTTATGGCTATCTGTATAGGTCAGTGGTAGGCAACCTGGGCACTTTTATGACTCGTGGACTTCAACCCCCAGAATTCCATGCTGGCTCAGGAATTCTGGGAGTTGAAGTCCACGAGTCATAAAAGAGCCCAGGTTGCCTACCCCTGGTATAGGTAGTATTCACCTAATGAATATTCATTCAACAACTGTTTTATGAGTGATCCTTGTTGCAGCTGTTGCAGAATCCCTTGGTCTTGTGGTCACTATTTGCAATTTTCACTGTCAACTTCACATGCTTATCATGCTTTCAACACCATTTTGCCGAGCATTCTCATCGAGAAGCTGACTGACTTGAAATTCTCCCCTGCCATCTGTGATTGGATTCAAGACTTTCTTAGGGATCGGTTACAAACAGTGAGGGTCGGGTCTGCTTTGTCCACCCCCCCCCTGAAGCTTTGCACCGGCACGCCACAGGGCTGTGTGCTTAGCCCCTACCTGTACTCTTTATACACTTATGATTGTGTATCATCTAACCCATCCACTGCGATAATCAAGTTCGCAGATGATACAACTGTGGTGGGTCTTATTACAGGTGGGGATGAGACAGCATATAGGGTGGAGGTACAAAAACTATCCATATGGTGTAGTAACAACAACTTGCACCTAAACATCGGCAAGACGAAAGAGATGGTGTTAGACTTCCGGAGAAAAAAGGAGGAACCTGCCCCACTTTACATCGGGGAGGACTGTGTAGAGAGAGTTTACTCCTTTAAATTTCTGGGAGTCTACCTCTGTGAAGATCTGACCTGGAAAGTTAACACAACCCAGGTGGCTAGAAAGGCCCAACAGAGGCTTCACTTTCTTAGGGTCTTGCGGAAGAACAGGGTAGAACAACAGCTAATGACCCTCTTTTACCGGTCTACTATAGAGAGTGTCCTCTCATATGGTATTGTGGTTTGGTATGCTGGTCTGACAGCCGTGGACCGGAAAGTATTACAGAGGGTAGTGAGCACAGCACAAGACATTGTGGGCTGTTCCCTGACACCACTGGATGACATCACCAGGGCTCGTTGCCTTGGAAGAGTGAGGAAGATTCTCAGGGATGACTCACACCCTGGACGGTATCTCTTTACTCTACTACCATCTGGTAGGAGATATAGGAATATAGCCAGCCGTACCAACAGGCTGAAAAATAGCTTTTATCCGTGGGCTGTTAGGCTTTTAAATGGGACATAATCTTATGCAGAATTGACTTGGGAGGCCGGTGTGTGGTGTAGTTGGTTCACATGGTGTGGTGGGATGGTGGGTTTGTTGTCACTGTGTGTTGGGGGGAGAGAGCACGGGGGGAGGCTCAGGTAATCTCAATGTACACATGTTGTACTTTGACAATAAAGGATTATTATTATTATTATTATTATTATTATTATTATTATTATTATTATTATTATTATTATTATTATTATTAGCAAAGTCAATGGGGAAACCAGCAGGAGGTCACAAATGGGGACCATATGACATTGCACCTAACAATGGTATGGGATTTTTCAACAATGGCAACTGAAACAGCTGGAACTGCTGTCACTAATCTGCATGGTCACATGACATCATGTTTAATGACTTAGCAAAGGAAATTCTGGACCCAGTTACTGCTGTTGGCGAGGACTGCCTGTATTGTGTTAGATGGTTGTGATTTGTGCAAATTAATCTGGCCTATGGCTTAGAGGAAATTATTATGGATAGATTCGCACATCACAATGCCCCAGGCCTAAAAATATTATGTCTTAATAATGCTAGTAAACCAGGGTAGTAACTCTGATAACACCTATCTGGGATGCAAGTCTCCAAAATGCTAGAGGATGCCAGCAAAGAGGCATAGAAAAACTCAAAAAGACTTTGTGCTCTTTATTTGGTTAGTTCAAGTTTGGTAACCTTAATTACAACAACTTTTGATCTCGATATTTTGTTCAAAGGGAGATTGTAGAATGCCAAAATTTCAAGGATTTCCAGAAACAAGGAACTTCCATGGATCTTTGGCTGAACAGTTTGAGTTGTTTTCCTCTTAGTATTTAAGTTTAGCATCGACGTTTTCCATCATGCTACATGACTTTTCAAAGCAAACCCCCTACACTTTGAAATAGTTTGTGATTCCTTATTATCCCTTCTTCCTGCTAAAACTGGTTAAAAAAGGTTAAAAAAAGCAAAAGGCAGGAGAAAACAGTACCAAAGGCATGAAATGTATTATCAGCATTAAAAAGTTAAGCTGCACTTGAAATAGTTCTGATTCTGCTCAATTTTTGTAAAGTTTATTCCAAAGCAGAAGAGAACCTTTTAGTCATAATTAAGTAAAACAGAATTATAGTTGAAGAATGGCCAGAGGCAAAGAATTAATAGGAAAAAAAACCCTGTTGCAAGATTCAGCAAATGAGGAGCTATAAAATGGATATTATATTTAGAAGTGTTGAAGCTGTTTTGAGTTATAGCAGGTTTCAGAAGGAGAAGTGCACCTCCCTTTCAGTTCACCTTAATATAGTCAGAATAGTTGGTAACCTTGACAAAAATGCCCAAGGAAGGAAAAGAAATTAGTTGAGAGTAAAGGTGAAGGAAATTAATGGAAATAATTAAATTAGCCTTGTGCAACCAGATTGTGATAACTTTAAATTTAACCCAATGACCCCCTTTAAAGATAGTTTGCTCGGGAGAGAGCTTCAGCTTTTTTCCAGAGAAAATGTTTTTTCAGGGCTGCACAAACTTGCACACCTTGCACACTGGAGCTGGATTTGAAGGAGAAAAGTGCATCTCCTTAAACCTAACACATCTCCTGGGATCATGTAGCTACATAAGCCTGAGGATAGAGGTGGCTGGTTTAATGAGTTGTCAGCAAAGTTTTTATAAGGGGAGGCTTCCGGTTTGTCACGCAGCCACTATGGGTGGCTGGGAGACTTGCTCTCTCTCCCCCGTCCAGTTTCGCATTGCTGGGGAGCCCTGAAAAGAGCTGAAAGTCGTCCTGAAGAGGTGACCAGCAAGGAGGGGCACTCGTTGGATTGTGGGAGAGCTGCAACTCTCCCGTTAGACCTGGTGATCCCTCCAAACCGGCGGAAAAAAGGACCGGCCATTATGGCTCATCCCTAGGCTGTGAACAGCCGAAGTCACATTTTCCACCAGGTAACTCTTAAAGCAGCGGGAAGAGACTGGGTGAGATCTACCTCTTTTACACCCTAATTACTTTCTATACTTCCTTAAGTTGCTAAGCATTTCCCCCCCTGCAGTGAGGGAAGGGGGGACTGTTGCCCTCCCTCCAGAAAGAGCAGTGACTAAATACCCAGGGGTGTTTTAAACATTGAAAAAGTAACTTAATCCCAATTGGAATTTTATTTCTCAAAGCACGTGGATTGAAAGATTTTTTTTTTTATTTCCTATTCTTCATTGTCTGCTTCTGTTGGAAATCTGGATTCTTTCTTATGAAAAAAGAAAAAGGAAAACTGAAAAGATTAAGACAACTTTGGGACTCAAAGGGAAACTTTAAAAGGGGCCTGGCTGACTGCCTAGGGAAATAGATAAGATACATAACTTTGAGAACTTTGAAACAACAGCTGTGAAAGTTCCCTACCTAGAAAAAAAAAACTCTCTTTTGGATTTTCTAAGTGTAAAGCCTTTGGCTTAAAATACCAATATGGAAGAAGACCAGGAACAAAAATTATTTATGGATGAAGATCAACAAACTCCCACTATGTTGAAAACACTAATCCAAATTTTTATCACAACGAATGAAATACTAAGAGGCTATGTGAAGGAACAAGAAGACAGCCCAGATATGAAAGCCCAAACTTTAACCACAACTAAAGAATCATCTATACAAAATACAATAGAAAAAAATGAAACATTCAAGTATGATGACAGAAGAATCTACTATTAAACAAATATTGATATTTGAAAATCCAGAAAAGACATTGACAACTTGGAAAAAGGCAAAGGTTTCTTATACAACTCAGAAGGAACTAGAGGATCTAGAAAAGAACAGTTGGATGAGAAGACAAACAATTCAGAACAACTACATTGATATGGAAGAATAAAGAGACGACCCACCAGACCTACAAGTCCTCTCAAAAAAATGCCGATCGTATGGTTTTGCCAATATCAATTAATATACATGATATTACAAGGAGATTGGTTCGATGACCCAAAAACAAGGACAAAGGATTTGGCAAAGGAAAAAAGCCAAAATAAAACTCAAGAAGAATGGAGTTTCAACCATCTTATTGAAATCTGAAACAGAATTACTTAAATAGATAAGATGTGTATGTTGAACACAAGACATTGTTATGAACTGAGATAAAGAAAAAAATTTGGTCATTAAAATTTAGCAGTATAAATATTAATAGCTAATTTGATTATTGATTTGTGCATAAAGGTCATGTAAAGGTGAATAATGTAGACAAGATAAAAACCTATTGTTGAAAGTAATAAATAGGTCTATATGGAATGTTAAAAATGAAAATTATCACCTTAAGCAAGAGATGGCAGATACAAAGAGGAAGAGAGAAAGTATTAAATATTGAAATAAAAAGAAATTTTGATTACTACTTAAAAAACAACTGAAAATTAGCAAAAAGGAAGGATATCATATTGTATCCTTAATTTGTTGACATAGAGGATGAGAAGTTAAGTAAATGGGATGTGTATTTTGAATATTAGATTTTGTGAGGAACGGTGATAGATGAACTGGAGGTATACTAAAAATCTTAGGAATGATAAATATCAAACGTTAAATCTAAATCTTAGTGGAAATTAAAATTGAAAAATCTATTAGGTCATTGATTGTCTAAAAGATTGTATGTTAAAACAATTAGAATATGTGTAAACTAAAAACTATGGATATATGTAAGAAAGTTATTTTCTATATGATTGATAGGAGAAAACTTTAAATCTACAAATAGACAGGATATATGAAGGGGAAAAGAGAAGAAATGTTTATGGTACCAATTTGAAATCTGTACTAATGATATCTGTATGTAATTGAATTACTACTACCCGGCCACCATGTTGCTTTTCAAATATGTGAATGTAATATTAGAAAATCAATAAAATTTGTAAAAAAAGTTTTTATAAGGGTCGTAAGTGCTCCTAAATACCTCTTTCCTTTTAAATCTAAAACACTAAACACTACTCATTTCTAACTTGTACTACCTTTGAGAAAAACAGATAGATGTTTTCTGGTAATTTTATGAACATGAGTACCTTTCCATGTTTAGGTTATTGCAATAGCAATAGCAATAACAATAGCACATAGACTTATATACCACTGTTTAGCCCTCTCTGTTGGGGGAAACAGCATATTACCCCCAACAATCTGGGTCCTCCTTTTTACCAACCTTGGAAGGATGAAAGGCTGAGTCAACCTTGAGCCGGTCAGGATCAAACTGCTGGCAGTCAGCAGAATTAGCCTGCAATACTGCATTCTAACCACCGTGACACCATGGCTCCTTGTAGTTGAGCAATTAACTAATTTTAGGGTTCTAAGAGCTAGAAGCAGCATAGAAGTGACATCACTAACTAGAGACAAGGATGAAAATGAAAGGAGGAAAGGCTTCAAGAACGTATTTTGCCTTTTTACTTTGCCTCCAAAGCTTGAAAATTTGCTCCTGAATTTTGGGATCCTCTTGAGGTTTGCATAAATGAGATCTGGTTGCAGATTGCCCACTCTTCATTTAACATATGAACTCCCCAAGGGTTTTCAGAGTGGCAAAGAAAGACAGGAGATTATTGGGAGATTGTATGTGATAAGCTTAACACTGCGGAATAAGCAAATGTTGCAATCAGAATCATGTGCTGCATTCATTAAATCTAGATACTTCATGTAATGTATACTGAAAAATTGTGACTCTCTATATATAGTCTTCAAATCTGTTTTTCTACCTCTTTTGTTCTTCAGAAGTTGAAGAAGGTCAGCAAACCTGAGAAATAAATGTCAAAGTTTCTGCCATTTATCATATAAAGCTTTCCTTTTAGGACATCAAAATAGATGTTTAGTGGTCAGGGGCCATATTTAATAGTTTTTTTTGGGGAGGTATGGCAGTGGGCAGAGTGATGATTTCAAAGTGTAAAAAGCCATATTGGATATGTGGAAAAAGCTAAGGTTTTTAAAAATGTTGGTTGCCAGTTTTCTTGGGTTTTGTTAAGACTTTGTTAGACGTATTTCAATTTCCATGCATTTTCTACCTCAAAACATCAGGAAACATTGCATCATCAATGCAATTTGAGGGATTTCTGGTAAATGTAGAAAAAATGGTCACTGATTATTTTTAGGAAAACAAGCTGTGATCTATGGGCTACTGGTGGCCCACTATAAACTTTTTTATGGTATTCAGAACCTAGCCCATAGTCAATTTAACCAAATACTTAGGCCCCTTTTTATACTGTTTTTGTTTTGTTTGGGGACAGAGGAAAAAAATGAATGCTTGCCCCCCTACTTATGGGACCCATTTTAGCTGTTAATGTTCCTGGATCCTGTCTGCCTTTGAAGTGCAGTTTAGACATGTACCATATATTTCAGGGAATGCATGAAACTCTAGGGATATTTTTATGGAGGCTAGTCATTATTTTATTAAACACATTTTCACTGCTCCAGCTGACAACTATTTTAATTCCTCTTCTAAGGAAACATGCAAAATAATTTGGGATGCTGCTCATGAAAAACCGTAGTTCTATAGGCTACAGCAGAAGCCCCCAACCTTTTGAGTACCAGGGACTGGTTCCATGGAGAGAGGTTTTTCTGCGGACTGGAGGGGACGTGGTTTCATGTACTGCCTGCATCCTGCGGATGAGGCTTTGCTTGTTTGCACAGACCAGCTTCTGGCATGCTGTGGCCCAGTGCCGGTCCACAGACTGGGGGTTGGGGACCCCTGGGCTACAGTCATAGAGTCCCAAGATTAAAACCTATTCCATGCAAAATTAGGGTTTGTTTGCATTCCTATATTCTCTTACTTAATAGGCTGGCTCATTGGTTGGCTGGCTTAATCTGGGGCAAATTTAACTGCAGGTTGTTTATTGTGGCACTCTGGCTTGCTGTGGTCCATGAGTTTTTGCTATGGTCCATAAGATGCTTTGTGAAGAGACTGAATGGGGAGTTGAAATAAATTATTTCTCCCTTTCAGCTCTGTGAAACTGTGAGAAAATAATACCTTTGGGTGAGTCTTCTTCTCCACGGTGTCAGGGGGTTAGCTAAGCAGAGCCCAAGATCATCAATAGCAATGTTAGCAAGGTCACAGTAGAAAGAACAGTCAGAGCTGTTACAACTCTATTTAGTGCATTACTCAAAATTTAGGGCATGGTGAAACCTTTCAACACACAATCACCTTGAAAATCCTTTATTAGCAGAACTGAAGTTAAAGCAATTAAAAGTCTGCTTTTTTTGCCTTGGTGATATTCCAGTTCATTATTCAACTTCACTGTTCTACCGTATATTGTTGGTTTATTCAATACTTGAACTTGTCATAGGAAAGGGGGGAAAAAGGCAGGAACGAGAAATAAAGTTTATATTTACCTGGAGGTCAAAATCTCAAGGAGACAACAATCAATGCATCTTCTATAAAACATTGGCTTCTGCTGGTACCTTTCTTTACATAAAAAGCTTTGTTCTTATTTATGTAACATTTAAAATACAAGTGCCAAAAGTTACAGTGTGCCTTAGCTTGCTTTTATCCCGGTTATGAAAAGGAATTAACCCTCCTCTTGATAATACTCATTTCCAACATAATTGATATTTAAAGATAAAAGGAAAGATGTTGCTTATTATAACATAAGATTAGGTCACTCGTTATAAAGTATTAAACCATCATTTGGTACTGATCAAGGAATAAATATGTCAAAGAAGTCTGCTGCTAGGAACTAACCCTTAAACTGAGATTATAAAAATAAGATGTGAGAAGTTACCTATTGCAGGTATAGAAATGTCAAATGGAATTGTTATGTATTGGGCTTGTGGTATTACACCACATTGCTGGAGGAGCTAACGGCTCTCCAGCAACCCAGACAGGCCGTCTCCAGTCCTGCAATTGGTCAGCCCCAGGAGGCAAGTGTGGGTTCAAACCTATTGGCTGCCACCTAGGGGTTAGACTCTATATTGTGGCTGGTTGCTGCCCAAGCTTCAGTACAGTTCCAGCAAGAATGAAAGTATGAGTTATTCTGTACTCAGCTTTGTGTCATCATTCCTGCTCTCCAGAGCCCACAACTTAACAGGAATGATCATTTCTTTCTCTTTGTTCAGAGGAAGACCTTCATAAGTAAACTAACTATATGCAAATCTTTGGCCAACAAAATATCAGCAGCTCATATTATTTCACCAGATACAGTAGTTCATGTTGCTTCCATTTAAGGTAGACTTAATCCAATGAAGCTAGCAGGCTACCATCTGGTCCTGAATGGGTTAGCAAAAAAGACATTTGTTAAACACTGTCTACAAATATCCAGTAATGGGTACTATAATGTACCTTCTCGTTCAAAACCACATCTTTACATAGGGGCTTAGTCACCCTGGCAAGCAATCAACCCAAAAAGAAAGACCTTCTACTAAGATTTTTTCCCTCAGTAGTTTTCATTCATGCCATAGATGGTCTCAGCGGAATGATAGATGTCTTTCAACATCCCATGCTTTTGCTCTCCCAAAGGTTAATGGCAGTCTACTTGATGGAAAGAAAATTGTTCAAAGTGGTGCAGGAGATTTCTGTCAGTGCCAAGAAACATCCATTAAGATCAATGGGAGCCTCAAGGCTAAACCCCACCCATCATCCCTTTGAACATCAACTATCAGCACTTTCTATTCATCTATCTTCAAATGAAGGAGATAGTTAAAATAATACAGTCACACCTAGGTTGCTACATGTGGGTTTAAATGACTGAAGTATTTCAGAAAATCCCAGCCAAGCTTTTCTTTTCCTTGCCATGTAGAAAAGCTGCTAAGCAGTCTATATATTTCTTCTACAATTATGGCAACTAATTACCTTATTAGAAAACAAATGGTAGATAAATTATAATCCTGGAAAGAATCATTGTTCATCTATTATGCATGAATTACTAACTTCTATTAGGAGCTGGTGTGAAGCTGATAAATTGAGCAGAATAAATAGATATTAATTGTAACGTCACATGAAATGTAGTTGCTAATTTTAAAATATTAGTGCAACAGATTAGACTGAAAACCCATATTATTTTGACAACATGGGTGCAAAATTTCTGTTAGGCTAATTTATTGGCAGGGATCCCATTGTATTTTAAAATTTCGTAAGAATTATGGGTATAACTCCTACAGATAAAGGTTGGCCATTCAGCCTATTTCGGTCTATAAGGATTTGTTTGGTCCTTAATGGATTTTGTGAACAGATTATAAAAAAATTATTTGTCTATGATATCTAACCAGAATACTTTGCAAATTTATAGATACATTTCTTCAAGGACTATGTAATGGAATTGTATTGAGTTTTGTTCAAGTGCCCAAATAAAGCTATAAAGTCGTAGCTGAGCAAGGTCAATAAGCATTTACAGATTTTTCTAAGTCTTCTATTTCATTTTATTTGGAGAAAAAGCTTTCCTCAATATAACAAGACCTTTGCATTGTGAACATGGTAGCCTTTGACCCATGTCACCTCTCCCACATCCCATTAATCTGGAACATAGAGCTTAGAAGGGACAAAAGTCAGCAATGCATACTTAGATACTTCATTTTCTGATGGGTCCTTGGTGATCTCTGAGCTTGGTGGTTTTCTTGTAGACATTTCATTACTGTGATGGCTGCATCAGAGCCCAGTTCAGAGGAGGAGGAGGAGGAGTTGGAACTGGGAGCATCCAGCAGGGATTGCACGGCTCCCCTGGAATGCCCAGAGAATCCAGGGGCCAGGGATGATGAAGTCCTAGGCCCGTCTGGCATTGGGAGGGGTGGCCAACTGGGTGAAGAGCTGCCTGCAGGAGAGGATCAGCTGCAGAGGGCCAGTGGCAATGATAGGCTGCAGATGAGGAACAGCTGCCTCCCATGCCTGATACATGGGTGTGGAGCACAGAGTGGAGGGAGATGAGAGGAAGTCAGCGAGGTTGCTTGATAGAAAGCAGCCCTCCCCTTCTCACAAGGAATACCTGGGATGGGGTGATTTAGCTGGATGCTTGGGGAAAGTGTGTTTGTTGGGAACATTTGTTTCCTTTGATGTGCACCTTCCCAGCTTTTGTGAATGCTGCCTTGTGAATCTTGGATCTTGTTTCTTGGCTCTGAACTTCAGACTTTGTTTATGGACTTTGGACTTGGCTCTCTGACTTTGGGCTCTTTTTAATCCCATTTATATCAAGCCCTTCTCGGAAGACTCAGGGCGGCTTACAAGCTTAGCAGTAGCCTTCATTCTATGTATATGCCTGCTTATTAGGGCTTTTGGGCCTCCCCAAGCAGCATTATTACAAAGTCAGCTTATTGCCCCCAACAATCTGGGTCCTTATTTTACCTACCTCGGAAGGATGGAAGGCTGAGTCAACCTTGAGCCTGGTGGGACCATGCTTTGATTTTTTGAAATCCTGGACTTGTGTTACAGACTTGGTACTTGTGAATATTGTGACTTCCCTCTTTGCCTTATGAGTTGGCTAGGACTTAATTCATGAAATCAGGGAATTCAGACTGAGGAAAAACTGAGGCCTGGGGTGTAGCTTCACCAGCACCATTGATGGGTCATTTGGCACTGTGTTAAGTGTGCAATAAACAGACTTTACTTAACTTCTGCCTTGCTAGCATGACTTGGGTCAGAACAATTAC
Organism: Vipera berus; assembly: GCF_964194415.1. Lineage (NCBI taxonomy): Eukaryota > Metazoa > Chordata > Lepidosauria > Squamata > Viperidae > Vipera > Vipera berus. The sequence goes on from NC_138203.1 coordinate 69,546,211, forward strand.
CCAAACTTCATCAGTGCTCACTGATGATGTTATCTAGTTGGGTAATGAAAAAGTTTGCAAGAAAACAACCAAGCACAGAGAGCACCAAGAACAACCCTGTGCTCCAAGTATTCTCCTTTATTGGTTCTTCATTTTGTCTTTGTTGCATATGTTTCTTTTGTTCTCTTGCTTCTTTGATCACATATCTCTTGAGTGTGGTGCAATATGAGCAATATAACTTAGAAGATCTACCTCACATGTAGGATATCTTCTGTCTTATACAATCCATCCTGTTATCAATATCCATAAGAGTCAGAGATAATACCCTGATATCAATCTCTGCTCCCCCATATATATCTATGTCTGAAACTGTGGAACTATCTATTTCTGAGCTATGTAGACTAGTAAAAGGAACTGATCAGTGATTGATCTTTTATACCAAGAGAGCATGTTTATATCATGATAGGATGGCCAGGAATTTGACTCTGGTCAAATTCTGGATGGTAAACAGTTGAGATATTTTCTGATCGTACTGAGTTCAGAAGAGTCTTTTTTTTTTCTCCACCTGAACCAACCCAGTGATGCCCTCGCCATGATGTCCCATTGCCGGGAGGCGGTCCGGGTCTGGATGGGGAGAAACAGGCTTCGTCTCAATCCTGCCAAGACTGAGTGGCTGTGCATACCGGCATCTTGGGTCACCCAGACTATTCCATCTTTAACGATGGGGGGTGAGGTGTTACCCCCCGTTGATAGGGCTTGCAACCTGGGCGTCCTCCTTGATTCACGGCTCAATTTTGAAGACCACATAGGAGCCGTGACCAGGGGGGCTTTTGCCCAGGTTCACCTGGTGTGCCAGTTGCGACCCTATCTGGACCGAGATGCCCTACGCACAGTTACTCATGCACTCGTGACCTCCCGTTTAGACTACTGCAATGCTCTCTACATGGGGCTGCCCTTGAGGACCACTCGGAGGCTTCAACTGGTGCAGAATGCGGCTGCGCGAGTTGTGATGGGGGCTTCCCAATACTCCCATGTAACATCTCTACTCTGCGAGCTGCATTGGCTTCCGGTTGCCCTTCGGGTGAGATTCAAGGTGCTGGTGATGACCTATAAAGCCCTAAATGGCTTGGGTCCGGGTTATCTGAGGGAACACCTGCTGCCGGCATCAAGCTCCCTTCGTGCGCTCCCGCAGGGAGGGCCTTCTCAGGATACCGCCGGTTAAGGAATGCCAGCGAGTTATTCCCAGGGGAAGAGCATTCTCTGTGGGCGCGCCGGCCCTATGGAACCAACTCCCCATGGAACTTAGGACTGCCCCCGACCTTCGCTCATTCCGCAGGGACCTGAAAACCTGGCTCTTTCAGCTGTCTGGCCCAGGCTGAGGGGTTTTAATTTTTATTGGGTTTTAGTTTTAAATTTCGGGGACTTCATTTAATTAATTGTCTTAATCTGATTTTAATTTTTGTATGTTTGTTTTAATCCTCCCTGTACACCGCCCTGAGTCCTCCGGGAATAGGGCGGTATATAAATTTAATAAAATAAAATAAAATAAAATAAATAAATAAATAAAGGTGAAGAGAGTCTGTATTTATTTATTTATTTATTTATTTATTTGTTTGTTTGTTTATGCTTTCTAACAATTACTCTGTCAGTTACTTCCTGAGAAGATTATAATATAAATAGCTTGGCTTTGCTATTGTATATTAGGCAACTGCCTTAATGGGAGAAAAGTTTTAGCTGATGGTTGGAAGAAGACCAGAGATGGTGGCTGGAGAAGAATTATGAAGACTTGAAGCAGGATAGGTATATTATGGCCATTTGGTTATTAAACTACAATTACCAAACATCTACCACCATAGGATATGCCTGATATAGATTGTGAGAGTTCAGCAACCTTACTTTTAAGGTAAACAATGCCTCAGAGTCACTTGAAAAGCCCATACGTCGGAAACCTGACATTCCAATCTTGACAATTGTAAGATCTGTGGACTTCAATTCCCAGAATTCTAAGAATCAGTAATCTGGGACTTCAACTCCCAGAAAGCTGGCTGGGGAGTTCTGGGAATTGAAGTCCACAGGTCTTAAAGTTATCAAGGTTGCACACATCTGATTAGAGGGCTATATACTGTAGCTCCCTGCTTTAAAATCAGAGGCAATCTTGCTTGAAAAAACAGCTGATGCAGCTGACAGCTGAATAAAGCAGGATGATATGTTCTGAAGTAGGGTAGTACAACCCCTTTGCTTGAAGACATGGAGCATTTCAATAAGTAGGACTTGAAACACATAATTATCCTAGGAACTAAGAGCAGAAGGATATTTTTTTTAAAAGTTATATGGCTTGTGTCCCTGTTGGTGAGGGTTTGACTAGAGTTTTAAGGAAGTCTTGTCTGAGGCAAACATTACTGAGAAAGTATTTTGTTGAGGGGAAAAAAACCTCTCTCATGTATTGTACAAACTGCAACTCAGCAAATTTAAGCTGAGAACCATGCATTTAAGCAATCTTCTCCTTCCATTTGAAAAGCAACACATTATGCCATCATGTAAGTAATTTCCCTAATAAACATCTTAATTTGCTCATCTTATGAGCTTGTTGTTAAGTGCGGTATTAATCCTATATTTATGTCATAGAAAACTAACAAATAGTGTTTTTTGAAAGATACAGAGGTTAATTTTGGCCGCTGCAGTCCTCTGTGTTTTTGGGGGGCACAAAACATCTTTATGACATGTGACCATATCTCCGCAGACTTTCAGAAGGAAAGAAATTATTACGGTCCATTTTTCTTGTCTAGAAATGACAAACAAACAACTATAAAGCCAAAGATAAACTGGAAAGTTAAAAGAACCCTCTTGAGACTAGGTGAATAGAAAATTACCTTCTCTAGTAGGCATTTAACAAGAGTACCATAGAATCCTGTAAAAATCTTAATATGCCAAGGGTTTAATGGTTTATAATTAATGAAGTAGAAGAGTTTTATTTTTAAAAATGTGACAGAGAAGTTTGGTTGCCGCAATACAAAAAGGATATCGAGAGTCTAGAAAAAGTGCAGAGAAGAGCAACTAAAATTATTAGGAGACTGGAGACTAAAACACATAAAGAACAGTTGCAAGAACTGGGTATGTCCAGTCTAATAAAGAAATGGACCACAGGTAACATGAAAGCATCTTTTGATATCTAAGCAGCTGCCATAAAGAATAGAAGGATTCTATTTTCCAAATTACTTGAAAACCTCCTAGGTTTTCATATGGGTCAATATAAAGGGAGGAAAAAAATGGAATTGCTATAGGAGTATACTACAGGACACCCAACCAAGCAGAAGAAATAGATGAACTCTATGCAAATCAATTAAAACTTTGTGTAAGAAACACACCACAGTAGTAATGGGAACTTTAACTATCCAGATATCAATTGGGAGACAAGCTCTGTAGCAAGTGGGAGATCGAACAGATTCCAAACCAATTTAGCTGACAACTTTGTCATCCAAAAGGTAGAGGATGGAACAAGAGAAAAAGCTATACTGGGCCTAATTCTTACTAGCAGAGAAGAAGTGATAGATGGAGATGAAGTTGCTAGAACCTTGGGCAAGAGTGACCACGTCAGATTAGAATTCAATATAACGCATACACAAGCAATAGAATATAATCTAGAGCTGATTTTAACAAAGTCAGAGAGAGCCTAAGCAAAATTTCATGGATAAAAATCCTAAAGGGGAAAACAACTCAAGAAATATGGGAAACATTGAAAAATATGATCATAAAAGCCCAGCCCAACACAATACCACTGAACATGAAAAACAAGAAATCCAAGAAGAAACCAGCATGGTTTCACAAAGATCTCTCTGATAACTAAAAAACAAAAAAGATAAGTACAAAGAATGGACATAACCAAGGCAGAGTATCAGCAGATAGCCCGAATCTGCAAAGGTGAAATCTGGAAAGCAAAGGCTCAGAATGAATGAAGACTTGCAACTAAAGTCAAAGATAATAAAAAAGTTTCTTTCAACATATAAATAGCAAGAAAAAAGACAAGGAAACAGTCAGTCCACTTAAGAGAGAAGATAGCAAGGAAGTAATAGGCAGTAGAGAGAAAGCAGTGCTGCTTAACTCATTCTTTGCATCAGTTTTCATGCAAAAAGAAATTATAGTCCAACCTACCAAAAACATAACTGTAAAAGACAGACTAGAAATAAAAATTAAAATAAGCAAGAAAATGGTAAGAAAACACTTGTCTGACCTTGATGAATATAAATCACTGAGATCTACTAGATTACATCCTACTGAAGAAACCGGCAGATGTTATCTCAGAACCATTTTATCATATCTTTTAAAAATCCTGGAGCACCAGGGAACTACCAGATGATTGGGGGAAAAACTGATGTAGTTCCCATCTTCAAAAAGGGGAAGGAAAAAAAAAACAGATCCAGGAAACTACAGACCAATCAGCCTAACATCAATATCTGGGAAAATATTGGAAAAAATAATCAAAAAACACATCTGTGAACATCTAGAAACAAAGTTGTAACTAGTGGAACAGCTTGCCTTCAGAAGTTGTGGGTGCTTCATCACTGGAAGTTTTTAAGAAAAGATTGGACAGCCACTTATCCTTAAGACTATAGGATCTCCTGCTTGAGCAAGGGGTTGGACTAGAACAGGGCTTTTCAACCTTTTCACAGATTGTACCACTTTTAGGACATGACAATATTCAAGTACCGCCAGTGCTTAGCAAGGTGTCAAAAACGTGATGACCAAAAAAAAAGGGGGAAAGTACCGGTTTTAATTTCTTCAGTGGCAGTTCCTTTGCTGAATCACTTTCCCTTTGCACTGATGAATGCATGATGAATGTATCCATATTTATTAATATGCACCACTACCTTGGTGGTCAGGTGGCTAGTCTGCCCTTCTTCCTCTCTCCCTCTCCTCTCTCTCTCTTTTTCACTACCTGGTGGGCTCTCATTTCACAGCCTCTGCTCCTTTGTTGATCCCTCTGCTTGTCTCATAGAAGCCTCTCCTCTTTTCCCTCTCTCTCTGTCCCCTTCTCTTTCCCTGTTGTCTTTTTTTCTCTCCCTATCCCACCAAAACTTCCTCCTTTTATATCCTCACCTCTCTTCCCCCTCCTCTCCTTTTCTCTACTGGGTGCACCACTATCTGGGGCTCAGGGAGAGCTCCAGCATTGGTCGCTACCCCAGTCTCACTTCCCAATGGGGTCATCCACTCCCCGGCTGGCCATTGCACAAAGTGCTGATCAGCTGGAGCCACACACTCTGATCTTGGGGCCTCTACCAATCCTGGCAGCCCTACAGCTCCAGCTGACTCTCTTACCCCAAAGGCCTGAGTGGTGCTGCTATCACTTCAGCTCATCTCCCCCCCAACTACACTTGTCTAGGTTGCGTACCATCTGCCAGATTCTAAAGTACCACCAGAGGTACGCATACCACTGGTTGAAAAGCCCTGGATTAGAAGACCTCCATGGTCCCTTCCAGCTCTATTATTCTATTCTATAGATGCAAATTTAACAGTTCAAGGGGAATATACAATATACAATAACTTTTTTTTCCAGCAAGCTTTACTCCTTCACAATGTTCTGGAGAATTCTGGCCAATTACATCTTTTTTATCAAGTAATTTAGCATCTACACAAAATGATGATTGTAGATAGGCCCTATCCTGTAGAATGAGAGAGTATTAATTGACCACTGTCAACATATTGTGCCACCAAATTTCAAGTAAGGATTGATTATCTGTGTTAGATAACTACATGCCTTATTGTAAAATTAATATTTTTCTGACTTTTACCACATTATTAGCTTTGAAGCTACCACGAAGACTTTTCTTGTCTAATTGCTAAAATAGTTAAGAGGATAGGAACTGCTTTCTGCAAGGGATTTTGTCTACAAATTTCTCAAGGTGGTATCCTTGCTATCTTTCTCTGCTCATCTCTGTTCCTGATTTCTAACCTTCTCTGCAATGCCATTTGGTCTCCACCAATCATTCTACAATGTCATCCCAGTAATGAGATAATTCCTCATCTTGACTGCTGTTACATCATGTTTCCTCTGTGAAAACACACTTCATAATTGTTCCAAGTATTCCAATTGTAGCTTAATGCTCATCTGCTGTGATAATGTACCATTCACTTTCTATCTTTCCATTCTGCAGAAGCTTCAGGTCTTCCAAGCTATTTCTTTTCATTTGTACCATTTCTCTTTATTTTTAACAAGAATGCAGCATATGTCCCACTGCATCCTGTTTCCTGGCAAATGATATTTGACTGTCTTACTCATCTTTCTCTACATTTTATCTTCTTTAGGCTATCTTTCGCTTTCTAGAAAGTTTATTTAATGAATGTGATGTTTTTTTCTCAAAGTCCTTTGCAACATATTTTAATTCCATAAAACCTACCATTGAATATGCCCAACTATTTCAAACATTAATGAGACAACTCAAAATTATGTTGCTATATTGTTAACTATCAAGCTCACAAACATTTAGTAGTGTATCTGCAAGATATACATGAGACATGTGGCATGGAGACTGTGGTGATAGATCCCATCAACCTAAACTTGTTGTAATCAAGTTGAAAGGGGTAGAATTGTCAAGTAAATGCCACTTGGCCCCTTTATATATTGACAGATGTATCTAAGACCTTTCTTATAAAGACTCAATATTGCAGGTATGAAGATAGAATAATAATTCAATTAATGTTCTATTAATATCATTAATAGGAATATCCTTGTTGTTGTTCAGTTGCTAAGTCATGCCCGGCTCCTCAGGACCCCATGGTCCACAGCACACCTGGTCTTCTTGTCCTCCACTGTCTCTTGGAGTTCACCCAAACCCAGGCTCACCACATTGATGACCCTATCTAACCATCTCATCCTCAGTAAAGGAGAATATTTGTAGCTCAGGGTTGAACAAATCCCACTCCCTTCTAGCACTGATGATGTTACCTAGTTGGGTAATGAAATATCTGCAAGAAAACCAAGCTCAAAGAGCACCAAAAGGACCCCTCTGCTATCACTTTCTCCTTTTGCCTTGAATCTTTTCCAACACCAGGGTCTTTTCCAACGAGTCTTCTCATTTGGTGGCCAAAGTATTTGAATTTCAGCTTCAAGAATATCCTTGTGCATATCCATCTAGTACTCCAATATTTTTAATTACAAAAGTTTCTATTCTGACTGAAATGATTTTTTTTCCTATATAGAGTCCCCAAATTGTTTTTTTTCTTTGCAAAGAGAAAAAAGTCCTGGATTGGGTTGCTAGAGCCCCATTTGCGTTGATTCACTTTCATTCTCTTCAACATAGTGCTTTTCTTCAAATCATAAGCTATGCCAAAGGAAACTCTCTTTTCACAATGGGACATATCAGATTTGCCAAATGACACACTACTGTTGCATTAGTGAGATAAAAGGCTTTTATCTTGCTTAGAGACATGTGTGCTATAGTCATTTCAATAGATGAAATGTCAAACTATTTGGGGAGATCATTTCTGACATAAAGACAAGTAATTGCCTAAGACACACAGAATATGGAACTTACTAATCAGAAATTGTTTTCACATAGGTATTTGGTAGGGAGAGAGGGGGATGTTCTGTAATAAATAAAACAATGGCTATTTTTTTCTAAAATAGCATGTAATTAGAAACTTCCTGCTTCTTTGTGTCATCCTCATGAATTTAGTTTTATTAGCATGCATTGCATCTGTCATTGTGGCTATCTGCTTTTTATGAGAAACTCTGAAGGCATTAAAAGGGCATGTACTTCATATAAGGGCATTATTTCCTAGCATGCTCCTCTGAAATATGGACGTTCTAATCCTACTTCTGTTTTGAAGCTGACTGCCTGACTTTCTACTAACAATTTTAACTATTTTGTAAATATTTCAAAGGTTGATTGAGGAAGAATGATGATGATGTCTTCAAGGGAATTGAAGAAGAAGCTCTGTGCATTTGGCAATTGTCTAAATTAGGGGTACCTAACCTTAGTAACTTTAAGACCTGTGGACCTCAACTCCCAGAATTCCCCAGCCCACCATGCTGGCTGGGGAATTCTGGGAGTTGAAGACCACAGGTCTTAAAGTTGCCAAGGTTGGGCACCCCTGGTCTAAATCTTAGCAGGCAGAAACCTGATGTCCCAGGTTGCAGTGCTATGCTACCTTACAAGGGGAGCCCATAACTCAGTGTTGCAATACTGAATTCTCTCATTCAACATTGCATCATTCAGCTATGTCTTTTTCCAATATTCTACACCATCACTTTTCTCAGCTTCCAACCCAACAAATGAAACAACACTGTCTGTCTGGATCTTTTCCTTTTCTTCTATCCCCTTAATTTCTTCTCTAAAAGTTCCTTTATATCCTTTTTTAAAAAAGAATGGTAACCTCACCTTTGTATTCATAGCTGATGTCTTTTGGTCTAAATAGAATATGTACTTTATTAGGTTATACAATAATGGATGCTTCTAGAAATAAAATGTATGCATGCCCCAAAAAGACGTTCTAATATGGGAAGGAAATTGCTAGTTGTATATATAGCCATATTATTAGTTCATAGTTCATCATCATTCTTTAGAGCAATCTCACCCCAAGGAGACCCAGATGACAAGTTTGCCTTGGGACCCAGGCAGGTGTACATAGGCTACCAATGCACCCATATTTAAATGCAGGCACACTAAGGACTTGCACCCACTCACCTTACACATTAATTGATTGAGATAAAGAGAAATCTTCAGTTAATTGAGATAAAGAAAAATCCTGGGATCAGAAATGAACCCAAGGGAAAGACAATGAGAGGGAGGATGTATTAATAGAAGTTTAATAAAGCATCCATCCCATCCCTCCACCCCCTGTCCAATCTGGCATAATGTGTTTTGTGATAGTGATGATGGTGATGATGATGATGATGATAATGATAATGACTGATGATGGTGATGATGGCATTGATGATAACTGCAACAATGATGATGGTGACAGAAAGAAGCAGTTGCAACAAGTGTGCAATCACTTTCCTTCCAGTCCTAGACAAACAGTGCTATCATGACATGACTATTGAAAAAGAAAGAAAGAAAGAAAGAAAGAAAGAAAGAAAGAAAGAAAGAAAGAAAGAAAGAAAGAAAGAAAGAGACAGAGAGGAAGGAAGGAAGGAAGGAAGGAAGGAAGGAAGGAAGGAAGGAAGGAAGGAAGGAAGGAAGGAAGGAAGGAAGGAAGATTGCCAAACTAAATATTTAATTATCTCAATTTCCAGGTATGACTGGCAAATACTAAAATCATTCATTCATTCATTCATTCATACATACATACATACATACAATACATACATGCATACATTTTACTTTACATTCCATTTTTCTACTCTTATGATACTCCTTTATTTATCTTTTCCATGATTATCTTAGGAAGACTGGATTTGTGATCATTTTTCAGATGTATTTATATTAGGAATTATGTAAATTGGGAATAGATAACATAATTCCCATTATCATAAGCAAGCTTAATTGTTTTTTTTTTCCTGAATCATTGTTATTGAAATTACACAAAATGGCTCCTGTAAATTCAAACACTACAAAACAGATGGCAGCTAATGGTTAGGTATGGTCAGTGCTTTTCCTGTAGTAATAATAATAATAATAATAATAATAATAATAATAATAATAATAATAATAATAATAATAATAATAATAATAATAATAATAATAATACAGTGCTGGAACTCACACACATCATACAACCCGCCTTGCCTACCCTACAAGGTTCCATCCAAAAAAGGTGCCGAAACTCCGTTCTGGGCGTTCTATAACAAAAAAAGCCTTGTGTATGGTGAACTTATGCTCTCCACATTATATTCCCCTTAGTAGCCATGATGACAGTAAGGGTGCTGGGAGTTGTAGTGCAGCAGTGGCTGGAGGTTTCTAGGCATTAATTTACCATGTTTTTTTTAAACCTTAATTATTCAGAATCAGAATACAGCTGGAAGTGGCCTTGGAGGTCTTCTAGTCCAGCCCACTGCTCAAGCAGGAGACCCTATATCATTTCAGACAAGTGGCCGTCCAGTCTCTTCTTAAAAACCTTTAGTGATGAAGCACCCACAACTTCTGAAGGCAAGTTGTTCTACTAGTTAATTACTTTCACTGTTAGAAAGTTTCTCCTTAATTCCTTAATTGCTTCTGTCCTTGATTAATTTTTATCCATTGTTTCTTGTCTTGCCTTTTGGTGCTTTGGAAAATAAATTGACCTCTCCTTGTGGCAGCCTCTCAAATACTGGAATATTGCTGTCATGTCCCCACTAGTCATTTTCTCTATTTGGCCATTGCCACATCCGTCTTCAGTACAGAGTGTGGTGAAAGTTTATGATTCAGTAATTTATGTCAACCTAGAAAATAGGTTTATTCACTAATTAACTTAAGAGTAGAGTGTAAATATGGTAACATTGACCATAATCCTTTATGAAGTATCATAATAATGTCTGAACAATTGTACTTAAACCAAGACCAAAATTGTAATAGTTTGTGGCTTTTTGACAACTCAACAAAATGCTTTCAGTATCTGTACAATGTATATTTTTTGGAAAAGTCCCGACCAACTTAATTACCTCCACAGTAGTTTCCATGACATTTAGCAATGTTGCTTTTAAGATAAGAACTCCAGTCCCTTAAAATCCTGTAGCAGCTCTTCATATTTAAAATGAGGATCAATTAAAATGCAACCTTCCAAGTTTTATAATGAGCAAAGACAATTGCACCCATGGTAGGATCAATTACTTCACACCATCCAGGATTATTTGGGGCGTTATATATAGTCTCCCCTTCATGGATTACTGCCTTGTCGTGGCGAAGGGGCTTGCATAATTCAATGAAGCTATGAGATATGCCGTGCAGGGCCACCCAAGATGGACAGGTCATAGCAGAGAGTTCTGACAAAACGTGATCCACTGGAGAAGGAAATGGCAAACCACTCCAGTATCTTTGCCATGAAAACCCTATGGACAGTACCAAAAGGCAAAATGATATGACGCTGGAAGATGAGCCCCTCAGGTTGGAAGGCGTCCAATATGCTACTGGGGAAGAGCAGAGGGCTAGTACTAGTAGCGCCAGAAAGAATGAAGCGACTGGGCCAAAGCTGAAAGGACGCTCAGCTGTGGATATGTCTGGTGGTGAAAGGAAAGTCCGATGCTGTAAAGATTTTTTTCTCCATAGGAACCTGGAATGTAAGATCCATGAATCAAGGAAAGCTGGACGTGGTCAAACAAGAGATGACAAGACTAAACATCAACATCTTAGGTATCAGCGAACTAAAATGGACAGGAATGGGTGAATTTAATTCAGATGACCATCAGGTATACTACTGCGGGCAAGAATCCCTCAGAAGAAATGGAGTAGCCTTCATAGTCAATAAAAAAAATAGGAAAAGCAATACTGGGATACAATCCTCAAAATGACAGAATGATCTCAGTTCGAATCCAAGGCAAACCATTCAATATCACAGTAGTCCAAGTCTATGCCCCAACCACTGGTGTTGAAGAGGATGAAATTGACCGGTTCTATGAAGCCCTACAGCACCTTATAGAACTAACACCCAGAAATGATGTCCTTATCATCATGGGGGATTGGAATGCTAAAGTAGGAAGCCAAAAGATAACTGGAATAACAGGCAAGTTTGGCCTTGGAGTACAAAATGAAGCAGGGCACAGGCTGATAGAATTTTGTCAAGAGAATACGATGGTCATAGCAAACACTCTTTTCCAACAACCCAAGAGACGGCTTTACACATGGACATCACCAGACGGTCAACATAGAAATCAGATTGACTATATGCTCTGCAGCCAAAGATGGAGAAGCTCTATACAGTCAGTAAAAACAAGACCAGGAGCTGACTGTGGCTCAGACCATGAGCTTCTTGTTGCAAAGTTTAGGCTTAAATTAAAGAAAGTAGGGAAAAGCGCTAGGCCAGTCAGGTATGAATTAAATCATATCCCTGTTGAATATACAGTAGAGGTGACAAATAGATTTAAGGAATTAGATCTGATAGACAGAGTGCCTGAAGAACTATGGACAGAGGTTCGCAACATTGTACAACAGGTAGCAACCAAAACCATCCCAAATAAAAAGAAATGCAAGAAAGCAAAATGGCTGTCTGAGGAAGCTTTGCAAATAGCTGAGGAAAGGAGGGAAGCGAAAGGCAAGGGAGAAAAACATAGATATGCCCAATTAAATGCAGAATTCCAAAGAATAGCTAGAAGAGATAAGAATGCCTTCTTAAATGAACAATGCAAAGAAATAGAAGAAAACAATAGAATAGGGAGGACCAGAGATCTTTTCAAGAAAATTGGAGAGATGAAAGGAACGTTTCATGCAAAAATGGGCATGATAAAGGACCAAAACGGCAGGGACCTAACAGAGGCAGAAGAGATTAAGAAGAGGTGGCAAAATTACACAGAAGAACTATACAAGAATGAGCTTAATGTCCATGATAATCACAATGAGGTGGTCACTGACCTTGAGCCAGACATCCTAGAATGTGAAGTGAAGTGGGCCTTAGAAAAGCTGAGCAACAACAAAGCTAGTGGAGGTGACAGTATTCCAGCTGAGCTTTTTAAAATCTTAAAAGACGATGCAGTAAAAGTGCTACACACAATTTGCCAGCAAATTTGGAAAACTCAACAGTGGCCACAGGATTGGAAAAGATCAGTTTACATTCCAATTCCAAAGAAAGGCAGTGCCAAAGAATGTTCAAACTATCGCACCATTGCACTCATTTCTCATGCTAGTAAAGTTATGCTTAAAATTCTACAAGCTAGACTCCAGCAGTATGTGGATCGAGAACTACCAGACGTACAGGCAGGATTTCGAAGAGGCAGAGGAACTAGAGATCAAATTGCTAACATACGCTGGATCATGGAGAAAGCTAGAGAGTTCCAGAAAAACATCTACTTCTGCTTCATTGACTATGCTAAAGCCTTTGATTGTGTGGATCATAACAAACTCTGGCAAGTCCTTAAAGAGATGGGCATACCAGACCATCTTATTTGTCTCTTGAGAAATCTATATGTGGGCCAAGAAGCAACAGTGAGAACTGGACACGGAACCACTGATTGGTTCAAAATTGGGAAAGGAGTCCGGCAAGGCTGTATACTGTCGCCTTGCCTATTTAACTTATATGCAGACCACATCATGAGAAAGGCAGGGCTAGATGAATCAAAAGTTGGAATTAAGATTGCCGGAAGAAACATCAACAACCTAAGATATGCAGACGATACCACTCTAATGGCAGAAAGTGAAGAAGAACTAAAGAGCCTCTTGTTGCGGGTGAAGAAGGAGAGTGCAAAACTTGGGTTGAAACTAAACATTAAGAAAACCAAGATCATGGCATCTGGCCCTCTCAATTCCTGGCAAATAGATGGGGAAGAAATGGAGGTAGTGACAGATTTTATTTTCCTGGGCTCCAAGATCACTGCAGATGGGGACTGTAGCCAAGAAATTAAAAGACGCTTGCTCCTTGGGAGGAAAGCCATGGGAAATCTAGACAGCACACTAAAAAGCAGAGACATCACCCTGTCAACAAAAGTGCGTATAGTCAAGGCTATGGTCTTCCCAGTTGCAATGTATGGCAGTGAAAGCTGGACCATAAGAAAGGCTGAGCGCCAAAGAATTGAAGCCTTTGAACTATGGTGCTTGAGAAGACTCCTGCGAGTTCCTTGGACTGCAAGGCGATCAAACCGGTCAGTCCTAGAGGAGATCAACCCTGACTGCTCTTTAGAAGGCCAGATCCTGAAGCTAAAACTCAAATACTTTGGCCACCTAATGAGAAGGAAGGACTCACTGGAGAAGAGCCTAATGCTGGGAAAGATTGAGGGCAATAGAAGAAGGGGACGACAGAGAATGAGGTGGCTGGATGGAGTCATTGAAGCAGTAGGCGTGAGCTTAGATGGACTCCAGAAGATGGTAGAGGACAGGAAGGCCTGGAGGAACATTGTCCATAGGGTCGCGATGGGTCGGACACGACTTCGCAACTAACAACAACAACAACAACATATAGTCTAAGATTAAGTTTCCCTCCATGCTGAACGTATTATTGATTGAATCAATTATCCCATTGAATGACACAAACCTAGCTTTCATCAAGAAAGTATCAAAAGATCATTTAATAAGGAAAGTATAGATTCATAAGTGGATCTCTGGTTGATATATAAATCTCTGCCTACACATACATACATACATACATACATACATACATACATTTTGTTGTTGTTAGTTGCGAAGTCGTGTCCGACCCATCGCGACCCTATGGACAATGTTCCTCCAGGCCTTCCTGTCCTCTACCATCTTCTGGAGTCCATCTAAATTTGCTGGCAAATTGTGTGTAGCACTTTTACTGCATCGTCTTTTAAGATTTTAAAAAGCTCAGCTGGAATACTGTCACCTCCACTAGCTTTGTTGTTGCTCAGCTTTTCTAAGGCCCACTTCACTTCACATTCTAAGATGTCTGGCTCGAGGTCAGTGACCACCTCATTGTGATTATCAGGGACGTTAAGCTCATTCTTGTATAGTTCTTCTGTGTAATTTTGCCACCTCTTCTTAATCTCTTCTGCCTCTGTTAGGTCCCTGCCGTTTTGGTCCTTTATCATGCCCATTTTTGCATGAAACGTTCCTTTCATCTCTCCAATTTTCTTGAAAAGATCTCTGGTCCTTCCTATTCTATTGCTTTCTTCTATTTCTTTACATTGTTCATTTAAGAAGGCATTCTTATCTCTTCTAGCTATTCTTTGGAATTCTGCATTTAATTGGGCATATCTTTCTTTTTCTCCCTTGCCTTTCGCTTCCCTCCTTTCCTCAGCTATTTGCAAAGCTTCCTCAGACAGCCATTTTGCTTTCTTGCATTTCTTTTTATTTGGGATGGTTTTGGTTGCTACCTGTTGTACAATGTTGCGAACCTCTGTCCATAGTTCTTCAGGCACTCTGTCTATCAGATCTAATTCCTTAAATCTATTTGTCACCTCTACTGTATATTCAACAGGGATATGATTTAATTCATACCTGACTGGCCTAGCGCTTTTCCCTACTTTCTTTAATTTAAGCCTAAACTTTGCAACAAGAAGCTCATGGTCTGAGCCACAGTCAGCTCCTGGTCTTGTTTTTACTGACTGTATAGAGCTTCTCCATCTTTGGCTGCAGAGCATATAGTCAATCTGATTTCTGTGTTGACCGTCTGGTGATGTCCATGTGTAAAGCCGTCTCTTGGGTTGTTGGAAAAGAGTGTTTGCTATGACCATCGTATTCTCTTGACAAAATTCTATCAGCCTGTGCCCTGCTTCATTTTGTACTCCAAGGCCAAACTTGCCTGTTATTCCAGTTATCTTTTGGCTTCCTACTTTAGCATTCCAATCCCCCATGATGATAAGGACATCATTTCTGGGTGTTAGTTCTATAAGGTGCTGTAGGGCTTCATAAAACTGGTCAATTTCATCCTCTTCAGCACCAGTGGTTGGGGCATAGACTTGGACTACTGTGATATTGAATGGTTTGCCTTGGATTCGAACTGAGATCATTCTGTCATTTTGAGGATTGTATCCCAGTATTGCTTTTCCTATTTTTTTATTGACTATGAAGGCTACTCCATTTCTTCTGAGGGATTCTTGCCCGCAGTAGTATACCTGATGGTCATCTGAATTAAATTCACCCATTCCTGTCCATTTTAGTTCGCTGATACCTAAGATGTCAATGTTTAGTCTTGTCATCTCTTGTTTGACCACGTCCAGCTTTCCTTGATTCATGGATCTTACATTCCAGGTTCCTATGGAGAAAAAATCTTTACAGCATCGGGCTTTCCTTTCACCACCAGACATATCCACAGCTGAGCGTCCTTTCGGCTTTGGCCCAGTCGCTTCATTCTTTCTGGCGCTACTAGTACTAGCCCTCTGCTCTTCCCCAGTAGCATATTGGACGCCTTCCGACCTGAGGGGCTCATCTTCCAGTGTCATATCGTTTTGCCTTTTGGTACTGTCCATAGGGTTTTCATGGCAAAGATACTGGAGTGGTTTGCCATTTCCTTCTCCAGTGGATCACGTTTTGTCAGAACTCTCTGCTATGACCTTTCCGTCTTGGGTGGCCCTGCACGGCATAGCTCATAGCTTCATTGAATTACACAAGCCCCTTCGCCACGACAAGGCAGTAATCCATGAAGGGGACATACATACATACATACATACATATATGTGTGTTTGTGTGTGTGAAACTCGCAATGTTACATGACATGTCTTGACATATCGTGACTTTTTTTGCCATTGCCAGCAATGGGGTGGGTGCGGTTTTCCTATGATGCATCCAGCCAGCAGTTTGACACCACGGCTCTAATGTGTACTCAAAGTAATATTTCATTCATGTGCCACATCAAGTGGTAAATTCGCAACTGACAGTCCAAAGGAGCACACAAAGCTATTGGGAATGGTGGAGCCTGGTCAAAGAAGCTAGAATTCCACTGGTCAGCAAGAAGAGAGGAAGCAGGAGAGAGAATTCATTAATCTCCAATCTTGAGCAACCATGTAGGGTGATTTGGTCATCTGTATTTAAGGCTCTGCAAATGCATGCTTAGAATTGGAATGGAAATAGGAGATGCACATCATTTCCCCATTTGCCCACATACCTCTGCCATAGTTTTCAGAATAGTACAGATTCAGATAAGATGCAGGCCAACTCCTGTGGAAAGAATGGCAAATATTACAGAAAAGGAAGATGCTAAATAAGTATTGATGTTTATCTACAAAGGTGTAATCTCTCTCTTTTTTCTCCCTCCCCTCCTTTTTGATAATATCCATGTTTTATCTTCTATTTTTGTGCACTGCCATAGGTTCTATTCCAAATCTTACAATTATTTCTATGATCTGAACTTCTCAGAGCTGCTTGCATAGCATATCCTGGTTGGTCAAAGTCACTTAGATGACATGTGGTTGGGTCTACACAGTAGTAAATAATAAAGCTATAACTTAGCTTTTGTAATTTGTTCTCTACCCTGTTGTTCTATCTTAGTTATCAGAGCTGACTTCTGCTGGGTTCTGTGACTGGGACCTACCATCCTCTAGTCTTGTTGGTAGGTATTGCCGCTGTCCTTCTAGGGCTTTGAGGAGCTCTTCTTTAGCCAAATGTGCCACCATTGCTTCTGTCCTCTCAGCACTTGTGTCTCTCACAACCAGGCCTTTTCTTCATGGGATTCTTTAGTATCTCCATCTCCCTCTTCATTCATTAACACACAGACTTCTTCGTCTCCAATGCCACCTTGTCTTTTTCATCAAATCCACATAATATCATACTATTCAAGTGGTCATCTACTTCCCTTACTGGGAGGGCCCTTGAAAATGTTTGCTTGTTTATTAGTTTATTGCCATAGATCTCATCCAAAAATTGCTTCTTGATGGGGTCTTATAGTTGTTAGAGGAATATCCTGCCTGGAATGTTGGGCAGTATTACAGAGGGTGGTGAGCACAGCACAAGACATTGTGGGCTGTCCCCTGACATCACTGGATGACATCTCCAGGGCTTGCTGCCTTGGAAGAGTGAGGAAAATTCTCAGGGACGACTCACACCCTGGTCGGTATCTCTTTACTCTCCTACCATTAGGTAGGAGATATAGGAGTATAGCCAGCCATACCAACAGGCTGAAGAACAGCTTTTATCCATGGGCTGTTAGGCTCTTGAACGGGAAATAATTTTATAATTTTATGTATGACTGACTTGTGAGGCTGGTGTGTTGTGCAATTAGCTCACATGGTGTAACAAAATGGAGGGTTTGTTGTCACTGTGAGGGGGGGGGCATGAAGGGAGGCTCAGCCCATCTCAATGTATACATGGTGGTACTTTGACAATAAAGGTTCATTCCTTCATTCATGCTCTGGAGTTCCAAGCCAGAAAGTCAAGGAGCCACACAGATTAAGCCACCAAGTTCAAATTTCTCCTCAGTGTAGGAATTCAAATTAAACTATCCACCAAATATTTCCAGGTTGGGAAAACTGGATCAAAGATAATGTAGGTATATGCATGCTTTGAATGAATGCTTGATGAAGATGTTTCTCTTTAGGTGCCTCAGAAAACAAAACAAGAACTTAACTTTTACTTCTAAGGAACATGAGCAACCCCCTCCCCCTTTTCTAGAGGTTGTAAAAAGAGCCCCCTTGACACTTTTAACCAAAGCATCAAGGCAGAGGGTGTATCTGTGCAACACAAAACATTTGCCAAAGCAGAACATACCTACTCTTCCTCATAGCTATGAATATTTTTATTTTTTTAAAAAAATGCATAGTTCCTTTTGAACTACAGAATGAGATATCTTCAGTTCCAGCCCTGGGTGAAACTGTTGCAGTTATGATCAACACCCTTTACAAATTGTTATGAATTATTATAATTTTGAACTTTGAAAAAAATGTCTTAATTTTTTCTTCTCTCCTAATCTTGCTCTGAAATTTTCTTTAAAAATAAAAAACAGAATATATACATTATTAAAAGAGATCAACATTTGTTAATAAGGACATCATTTAACAAAGAAATCTTAGCCTATAAATACTGTAAATTTCCTCAGCCAAAGGGGCATCTAATGTCCTTACTTCTTGCAACTCGAGGACATTTATGTATAAAACTAAAACAATTGTTAAGAAACAATGATTACAAAAGCAACCCAGGTTCACTATCTGTTCCCATACCATTTCAGAATAGGAAAGTTTTTACTGCTTTGCCAAATGCAAGGAAGACTGGAGTCCCCTTACCTTCAGAGACAATGTATAGCAAGACAGTGAAGAGAACAGATCTTTGGTTATTTTCTATTTTCTATTATCCTTACCTGATACAGGAGAAACTGGTGACAATAGCTCATCATTACTTATAAACACTAGTAATGCACTTTTTGTGGGTCCACTTTTAAAGACTATCTGGAAATTATAAATAGTCCAGAATGCAGCAATTTGTGACTTAAATAGCTCCTGATATTAGGTCCATATTATACCTACAGTCAGTGCTTTTTTTGTAAAAGAAAAAGGTGCCGGAACTCACACATGTCATACAACCCGCCTTGCCTACTCTACAAGGTTCCATCCAAAAAAGGTGCTGGAACTCCGTTCTGAGCGTTCTATGAGAAAAAAAGCCCTGCCTACAGTATATTGCAGGTCCTGATTCAGTTCCAGGTAGATTTAAAATGTTTGCATTAGGATGATTTGGCCAACTGGAGCTAAAGAAGTTCATGTGGGACACAGCTCCTTGTATGACTTTTCCAGGATATTAGAGAGCCATTTTGGTCTAGAGCAGGGGTAGGCAACCTCGGCTCTTTTATGACTCATGGACTTCAACTCCCAGAATTCCTGAGTCAGCTATGCTGACTCAGGAATTCTGGGAGTTGAAATCCATGAGTCATAAAAGAGCCGAGGTTGCCTACCCCTGGTCTAGAGATTAAGGCACCAGGCTAGAAAACAGGAGGCCATGAGTTCAAGTTCTCCTTTAGCCATGAAAGCCAGCTGAATGACTTTGGCCCAATCACATTCTTTTAGCCCAGCTCAACCCACTGGGTTGGTGTTGGGAGGAAAAAGAGGAGGAAAAAGAGGAGTGCTGGATATGTTCTCTGTTGAGTTATTTGTAAAAAAAATAATAAAGGTGGTATATGAATAAATAGAAAATAAATAAATAAAATTGGCATAGCCCAAACTGGAAGATGCTGCTTCTCTTTTGCAGCGCCAATACTAGGAAATGAAGTCATCCTGAGATTAGATCAGCCCTCTTCCTGGTAGCTTTTAAAGAAGTTAAAAGAATTTAAGAAGTCAAAAACACATCTTGTTTTCAGGAGCCTTTCAGTAACACCACCTGTGCCTTTTATTATTTATTATTTTTCTCTCCTGACTCGTTTTGTGTCTCCTATTAGTTTTAATATAAATTTTGATTTATTTTAGATGCTTAAGGGCCTTACATTCATTTTTCCTTCCTCTTTCTTCTTCTTCCCTCTTCCCCTTTCTTTTCTTCATCCAATGTAAGTCTTCCTGCTAAATCTACTGGTAGGTTGCCAGGGAGCTCAGCAGAAGGGCGACATTCAGGTTTGGCAAGACCCAGTTGTGGAATTTGGTCCATTTGACTGTCAATCAACTCCATCCTTTTTCAGTTTCCATAAACAAAGCAAAGAAAACAAAGAAGACATGGGGAAACAGGTGAGTTTTCTCCAGCTTTCGTGGCAAAGGAGTGGACTTTCTAGGGATGATACAAAGG
Organism: Vipera berus; assembly: GCF_964194415.1. Classification (NCBI taxonomy): domain Eukaryota; kingdom Metazoa; phylum Chordata; class Lepidosauria; order Squamata; family Viperidae; genus Vipera; species Vipera berus. The sequence goes on from NC_138203.1 coordinate 69,566,403, forward strand.
ACTTTTGAAAATGCTGACAATGGCAGGAGAACAAAGGTGCAACAGTAAAATAAGCTGCAACCTACATTTCTGCAAGATTTTACTCACAGTATGTTTTTCTAAGCAAGGTAATACACAATTTCACTCTCAATGTACAGGTTTAAATAGAAATGAATGTGAAATGAAGCTTAATATATTTAAGAAAATGAAAGTAATTGAAACTGTTTTGGTTAATGAGAATAGAAAAGGAAATATTTCCGTTCTTCAACCAGGAGCTCCTTCTTGTACCACATTCATACCTGCTATTTCATTTTCTATAGTATTATTCAAAGCACTCTTAAGTGCCCTTTCCCAAGCTTAATTGTTTAATAGGCTGAGTCATTCCTTTCAAAAGATAATCTGTTAGAAAATACAACTGTTGTTTATCATTCAATTAGCCTTCAAATTAGACCTTGAGTGACAATATATTTAATTCCATGACAGGTTAAATACATGCACATTATAACAGGAAAATGGAACAGGATCTTGAGACAGCTCAGCAAACAAACAATTGTGAAGTCTTTCTTTCTTTCTTTCTTTCTTTCTTTCTTTCTTTCTTTCTTTCTTTCTTTCTTTCTTTCTTTCTTTCTTTCTTTCTCTTTCTTTCTTTCTTTCTTTCTTTCTTTCTTTCTTTCTTTCTTTCTTTCTTTCTTCCTTCCTTCCTTCCTTCCTTCCTTCCTTCCTTCCTTCCTTCCTTCCTTCCTTCCTTCCTTCCTTCCTTTCTTTCTTTCTTTCTTTCTTTCTTTCTTTCTTTCTTTCTTTCTTTCTTTCTTTCTTTCTTTCTTTCTATCTTTCTTTCTTTTTTCCCTCCCTCCCTCCCTCCCTCCCTCCCTCCCTCCCTCCCTTTTTCCTTCCCTCCCTCCGTCTCTCCCATTCATGGTACTTTGAGATATTTGGTACTTGCAATATCTACAAAGTTACTAAGAAATGTCTCCCTAAGTAGAATTTCTTATTTTACAAACAATCTGGTTGTTTCTCACTTTAATTTGAGATCTGGAATATATATTTTCTCCTTTGTATCATTCTGTGTGTCATTATGTGACTTCTGATGACTGCCTGGACAAGTCCCTACAGTTTTCTTGCCAAGTTTGGCAGAAGTGGTTTGCTCTTGCCTTCTTCATCAGGTGAGAGAGAGTGACTGGCCTAAGGAGTCCTAGATGGCTTTGTTCCTAAGGTGAGATTAGAACTCATAGTCTCCCAGTTTCTAGCCACCACATTAACTGTTACATCAAACTGGCTTATATTTAAATATAATTTATATTATATATATAAAAAAGATGCGCTAGAATGGATACTTAGAAATACCCTTCATGGACATGGATTCTATATTGTTTAAGAAATCTGCTGTAGATACCAGGCATTTCCAGATGAAATTCTATTTAAAACTTACAAAAACACTTAGGGTGGTTGGTAACTTTCCTTGGATTCATCTGCAGTGCTCTGTACATTCTCATTTCTCTGTACATTTTGTTCGCTTCAGTTGGTGGGAAATCCCGGGATGTTTGCTTATGTTGGCTATTGTCCTTGTTGATGTCCAAGCTGATTAATCAACCATTGTCCTTGTTCTGATGCACAGGTTTCCCCCCCCCCCCGCCACTCATCACTGCATGTAAGCAAAGGCAATTTCTTGGGCTGATGCCTCCACCTCTCAAAAAGGCCAGGAAAAAAATATATGAAAATTTGCTGGTGGTTGCCTCTCTGTCCCTACTCCAGCGATCTCTATCTTTACTGCAGAGGTATCACAAATCCTTTGAAAGCTAGCAGATAACTGAGAGATATTTGGAAGGGCTGAAGGGAAGCTAAATGTATAGATGAATTTCTTGGGGATGATATCATAGAAGGGCTATGATCTAGTAATCCTGATATCCTCTAGTTAAATTTATTTCTAATATGGTATGAGAAGAGATGGCAAAACCTGGGGGTGAAGTGAAAAGAAGTATCAGCCTAGAATCCCTACATAGCCACAAATGAATTAAGTTCAACCCCTTTTGGGTGCTCTTGATCCTTATATAACAGGTGGTGACCATTACATGGGAAGAATCCCATACAAAGCCATGATTAGCAATAAACCAGTATAATTGAACCTTCATATGCGGACCTGGTCTTTTGCACTTAACAAATATAACTATATTAAACACATTGCAGTTCTAGACTTGATTTTCAGTATTGCTTAAATCTATTTGGTCTTCAAATTTGCAATCTTTCTCTTATTTTTTTTACAGTGAAATATTTTTTAAAAAAATTCTGTCCCATCCTCTTCCTCTAGTATTTGCTCGTTTCAATAATTTTATTACATCGTCTTAATTTCATGACGGTAACACTGTCCTATCCTTCATTATTTGAAATCCTTGTTTCTAGCTAACATTCCATTGTTCTCTTTGTTTAGGGAGCTTGATGGTTTTATTTCATTTGGAAAATTTTTAACCTGTGAGGATCAAGGAAATGAAGTTTTTTTTAAAGTTTGAGTATCAAGAATATTATCATACTCTCTAACGAATTGTTCATAAGTCTTAAAAATGGCATTTCAGAAGTACTTGTTTTTTCTTTGAGAGACAAAGTGTTGAAAATATAGGAATTAAATTAATCCAGACAAAAAGGAAGAAAAGTGCTTCATGTTCAATAGAGCCTATACTGAACAAAAAAAATCCCTGAACAGTGAAAGTCTGAAAAACACTTGCTGCATTTTAATAACTTAGATGAAAGACTTATATTTGCAAATTATAGCTCAGCTTCAAAAGCTTAACATAGGAAGGCACTAAAGAGTTTGCAAGGTCATATTTCCTGGGGAAAGGTGTATTTTAGATAATCACTGTTAAGATTATCCCACAATCTGAGCTTTCAACAAAGCAGGTTGTTACATTATCAATTATCATTACATATTAAACCAAACTGTGAATTATAGGAGTCACAAAATGAACACCTTTGGAATGAATCAGTTAGGAGAATACTACTTTCAACTGGTCAGACAAAATGCACATAACTGTAGTCATCACAATTTTGTGTTGTTCTTGCTTATTTCTTCCTCTGTTCATTAATTTGCTGATCCATTTATGAGGGAAGATCTTCAGTGGTTATTTAAAAAAAATCTCAGTCCATCTTATCAGATGATTATGGTAAAATGTGATCTAGTGTATTCAAGAAAGAAAACCACAAAGCACTATATTATATATATATATATACTCGTCCCAGCTTCTGCCAACCTAGCAGTTCGAAAGCACGTAAAAATGCAAGTAGAAAAATAGGGACCGCTCCGGTGGGAAGGTAACAGCGTTCCATGCGCCTTTGGTGTCTAGTCATGCCGGCCACATGACCACGGAGACGTCCTCGGACAAGCGCTGGCTCTTCGGCTTTGAAACGGAGATGAGCACCGGCCCCTAGAGTCTGAAACGACTAGCACGCGTGTGCGGGGGAACCTTTACCTTTTATGTATGTATGTATGTATGTATGTATGTATATATGTGTGTGTATATATATATATGTGTGTGTGTGTGTGTGTGTGTGTGTATGTATATATATAGCACATAAAAATGCAAGTAGAAAAATAGGAACCACTACGGTGGGAAGGTAACAGCGTTCCATGCGCCTTTGGTGTCTAGTCATGCCAGCCACATGACCACGGAGACATCCTTGGACAAGCGCTGGCTCTTCGGCTTTGAAACAGAGATGAGCACCGGCCCCTAGAGTCGGAAACGACTAGCACGCATGTGCGGGGAACATGTGTGTGTGTGTATATATATATATATATATATATATATATATATATATATATATATATGTGTGTGTGTGTGTGTGTGTGTGTGTGTGTGTGTGTGTGTGTGTGTGTGAAATGTTAACTATTTAGATTACCTTGCTAGGCCCCAAACATGGGGCAAATCTTTATTTCCTGTTTTCAGCCTTATCTCAAAGGCCATCGAACAGGCTGTAGTCACACCGGACAGTTCATATATTTGGGTAAATTACTAACAAAGAATTAAGGGAGACTGAGATGCATTTCTGACTCATTAGTCTTCATCAGTCAGACATACCCTTCTGAGATTCGAACCTGGGCTAATTCTTTGTTAGTAATTTACACAAATATATGAACTGTCCGGTGTGACTACAGCCTGTTCGATGGCCTTTGAGATAAGGCTGAAAACAGGAAATAAAGATTTGCCCCATGTTTGGGGCCTAGCAAGGTAATCTAAATAGTTAACATTTGACACATATCTCTCCCCTTGCAGAAAGCTAACAGAGCGAGAGAGACCCTGTGGCTCAAGAGGTAAAAACACTGCCTAACGTGCAATCAGCCCAGGTTCGAATCTCAGAAGGGTATGTCTGACTGATGAAGACTAATGAGTCAGAAATGCATCTCAGTCTCCCTTAATTCTTTGTTAGTAATTTACACACACACACACACACACACACACACACACACACACACACATATATATATATATATATATATATATATATATATATATATATATATATATATATATATGGATCCTTGGTTTTTCGGGTTTTTCCCCGCGTAGAACTAAAGGTGTAGGCGCAACGTTTCGACGGAATCCCATCCGTCATCATCAGGCTTTAGCTTCCTTCTTCTGGGAGAAGCATGCTTCTCCCAGAAGAAGGAAGCTAAAGCCTGATGATGACGGATGGGATTCCATCGAAACGTTGCGCCTACACCTTTAGTTCTACGCGGGGAAAAACCCGAAAAACCAAGGATCCACATACAGGCACCCGCGAAAACCTCAGAAAACAAATATATATATATATATATATATGTTTCAAATGTTAACTATTTAGATTACCTTGCTAGGCCCCAAACATGGGGCAAATCTTTATTTCCTGTTTTCAGCCTATCTTGAAGGCTATCAAACAGGCAGTAGTCACACCGGACAATTCATATATTTGTGTAAAATTTACTAACAAAGAATTAAAGGGAAACTGAGATGCATTTCTGACTCCTTAGTCGTCTTCAGCCAGCTATACCCTTCTGAGATTCGAACCTGGGCTGATTGCATACAGTATATGTGTGTGTGTGTGTGTTTTCTGAGGTTTTCGTGGGTGTTTGTATGTAGATCTTTGGTCATTTGGGTTTTTTCCCAAGTAGAATTGGAGGTATCAGGGCAACGTTTCGACGAAATCTCATCCGTCATCCTCAGGCTGATCCTCAGGCTGGTGACTTCAGCTTCATTCTTCTGGGAGAAGTGTGTGATAGTGGCTGTTTTTTCTTCTTTTTTAAACTGCCAGAGGGGGTGTGTTCTGATGGGGTGGAGGTGTGCTGCATAATGTGTAGCTTCTCCTTCCTGTGAACTAGTGCTACACGTTGGCATGAACACCTCAGTGTTAGCATGCAGCCTGTCCCAATTATTCTGTTCTGCAAAACTAGCGGACCGTGAAATTAATTACCTTTTTTGTTCCATCTGTGAATCTATAACCTTTGGTACCTGGCTCAAAGCCAACAAACCTAAGTTTCTTGGCCTTTTTCTGTCCCTTTCGTCTGGTGCCTTTGGGCATATGCACCCAGGCATAACTGCCAAATGTCCTTAGGTGAGCCAATGAAGGTTTCCTTCCATATGACAGGTAATATGGAGTTTCATTTATGACAACACTCCATGCCCTGTTTATCAAATAGCTGGATGTTTTCATGGCTTCCCCCCAGTACAATCTACTCATTCCTGCATCTGCTAGCAGTGAGTCTTTCATGGTTTGCAATATACCATTCCTTCTTTCAGCCACTCCATTTTCTGCTGGCAAATACGGATTTGTACTCTATGGCTTATGCCTAAGTTCCTCAGCCACCTTTGGAAATTGTCAGACATGAACTCTGTTCCCCTGTCTGTTTGCAGCTGGCATAATTTATGGCCACATCTTCACTCTACAAAGCTTACCCATTGCCTGAACTGTTGTAATTTCTCTGTCTTGCTTTTTAACAGATAGCAAAACCCATATCTAGTATAATCATCCACTACGATGAGTGCATACCTAGATCCTTCTACAGAGAGCACCATAGGGCCAATTAAATTAGCATGCACTAACTGCAAAACTCTGTTTGCCTTACTCACAGGATACACCCTGGACTTTGACTCTTTACAAACAGTGCAATCTAAGCAAGTATTGCATTTCTTAATGTTTAGTCCCTGCATCTTTTGCAGCACTCTGAAACTTGCATGACCTAACCTCCTGTGTAGTAAATGTACACAATTATCACGCTTGGGAATGTTTGTAAGTATACGTGCACAACCATTCTAGTACGTGTAAATTATCCTGCTTAACACCTCATGCACAAATCCTACCACCTTTCCTAATGGTGTATTGTCCTTTAGCAAACAATATTTCATAACCCTTATTATGTAAACTTGAAATACTTAACAAATTATGAGCTATGTCTGTACTTACAATACATTGTGCATAAACTTTACCTTCCCCTTTAACAGCAGACCATTGTCCATTATCCAAACTAACAAATGTTTGCTTAGCTGGTCTCAAGGTATAAAACATTTGTGGGTCATTTACAATATGCTGACTTGCCTCACTGTCCAACAACCAAGTGTTTCTAGTGTTCTCAGTCAATGTTGCTGCCAGGGAAAATAATGAACCATACTTTGTTGGCTGCATAGCTCTATGACCTTGTCTTGCTGGTCCTCTGTTTCTCCTCTCAGGGCAGCATCTCTGGAGATGTTCTCTAGAACCACATGTGAAGCAGCGTTTCACTGTGCAAACGTTTTCAGCTACTCTGCTAGCACCTTGGGCTGTGTGTTGTCACCACCCCTTCTCTGCTGCCTCTCCAGCCATTTTTGTTCCTCCTCCAGCAACTGGCCAGTCAAATAACTCATGGCTAAGTCCCTCTCCTGCATAGACTCTAAACTAGTCACTAGAACATCCCATGAATTGTCTAATGAACTGAGCACCACATGCACCTTGTGTGCCTCAGTAAAAGTAATTCCTCTTACTTTTAGCTCTAGGAATGTCTTTCTCATGGACTGCAAATGCATAGACATGCTCTCTCCTGGTCTCAATTGGGCCTTATACAGCTTCCTTGTCAGCATTACTTTGCTGCTTGCAGTCTCTCTAACGTACACACTGCACAAAGCTTCCCAGCACTCTTTAACAGACTGAAGAAGCCTCACATGTATCAGGTGGCTATCCTCCAAATTTGGCATTATGCTGGCCAACGCTTTTTCATTCCTTCTCCACTCCCCATCATCCAGGGATACTGATGGATCAGTAACTATCACCCACAACTCCTCCCTTCACAGGTACATTTCCATCGTCACACACCAGGAGAGGTTGTTTGTCTCATTCAGCTGAGACACTACGAAACCTCCTCCCATTACGCTGACAGAGTCCATTTTGCCTACTTCCTCTAACCACCACTAACCACAAACAAACCATGAAGTACAACCCCTCTGGCCCTGGGGCAAGCTCTCATTGCACAGTCCTATCGCTGACACAGGAGCTGGCACAGCAAACAGTGGTTTGCACCAAATGATGGTTTATCTACAATATCTACAATGTTATACAAGTATCACTAGGAACAATATACATACACGTGCTATGAGCAGAACCCAACAAACAGCAAATATAGCAGGAAAGGGAAAAGAAAAGAAGACATACTAGCAGAGCCTCCCCTTTTTTACACAGGCTCTTAAAGAGGCAACAGCCAAAGAACCTGCTGACTCATTCCCATCATTGCATCAGCTGGTCAGCTCTTAAATCATCACCTTGACAGTCTTCTTATAAATTCTTTAATATCTGAATTTTACAACTCATATCCTGAGTGTTTATAGTAGAGTGAAGTTAGTACTGAAAGTAATTGTGTTGTTTTTATACAATGAACGTTTTTTTAGGGGGGGGGAACATGTGCAAAGGCACACCTGGACTAAGAGTTTGCAAGCAAAAAATAATCTTATAAATAAAATGGTATACCAAGACAAAAAAAACTGTTCACCTTGTTCATAAAAATATTTCTTTTCAATGGTTATAGCACTGTAGAACAATTGGGCCTCTTGTGTAATTTCTTTATGCCAATAATTATTATTCAAGAAACAGTGTATTTCAGAGGAAAGAACCTGTTCAATATATATTCAGTTAGCTTTCAAACAATATCGGTATAATTTATAATCCTTAAAAAAATATTCTAGAAACTAAGCTATACAAATTTCCAGCTGCTCTTAAGAACAATAAACCAGCTTCAAGTATGTAGCTTAAGTGCTGCTAAGCTCTTCATTTCATATGTGTGTGATCTATAATGGTACTAATAAAGAAGAACTGGTAGAAAACTGAAACCAAGAGAGGCAACTCTTTTGTGTTAATTGTCCTAGGAGATAAGCGACAAGGTAAAAACTGAAACAAAATTGTGAACATTGACAATAAACATGTCATAGTTTATGTTTCCTTTTTTTAAGGGCAATCAACAGAAACTAAGCTGAGTAGAATCCTCTCCTAGCCACCCTTGCTCCCCCAACTTTGTCCATGAAAGACATACAAGAAAAAGAAAAGAAAGAAAAGAAAAGAAAAGAAAAGAAGGAAGGAAGGAAGGAAGGAAGGAAGGAAGGAAGGAAGGAAGGAAGGAAGGAAGGAAGGAAGGAAGGAAGGAAGGAAGCGGTGGCAGATGTCCAAGTTAAATTAAGTTAATTTAACTTAACCCTAATCCTTCATAAACAAGAAATCACTTTGATTCAGTACATCATCCTAAATTCAGCATTATAACATACAGGAATGCGTCTGTGTGTATAGTTGTGTAGGTGTGTATTTGTGTAGGTATGTGACTTTCCCCATGAATAAAGATGAGGGGAAGGAAACTTTTCCCTAACTCCTGGGCTTTAAGCATGAAGTAGCAATGGGCAACATGTAATGTTAGAGCATAATATGCTCCAGCCTGCCCCAACCTTGGCCTTCATGCTGCTCCTCTTTCTCCACTATGGGATGAAGAAAGAGAGCTTCAGTTCAGGTTTCCTTGCAAGCTCAGCAGATGAGAAAGAATGACAAAACTGACTGATACAGAGAAAGTCAGAGGAAGAGCAAAGAACAAGATGAGCATGAGGGAGTGAAAGAGAGCAAAAGAAGAAACAAGAGAGCAAGATCAACAGTGGATTATTTGCAATGGATGTTGTAATTTCTTGATTCCTAAGAAGAGTGGGGGCTTCCTAGTAAAACAGGACAGGCAGAAAGCCTGTGTCTTCCTCACCAACTGGATCTGATCTTTGCTGGTCCATTAAACCACAACTTCTTCTGCAGTCTCAGTTCTGCACTACCTTAGGGAGAGCAACTGACCTTTGTGATTCCCACTGGAGGAAATCTACCCAACTGCTTTCTTCAACTTCTCCCATCTTAGAGCTATGAAGATGGCAACACTCAATGGCTTCATATTAAAAGAGTCTAGAGCAGGGCTTTTCAACCAGTGGTACTGGTACCACCTGTGGTACATTGGCACCTGGCAGGTGGTACGTGATCATCCTAGAAAAGTAGTGGGGGAGGGGAATGAGCTGAACCAGTGGCATCACCCCACAAGCCTGAGCGAGAGATGGCTGGAGCTGTAGGGCTGTCAGGGCTCAGTGGAGGCACCAGGATCAGTGCCGGGCTCCAGCTGGAGCTCGGTGCTGATCCTGGCATTTCTGCTGAGTCCAGAAGAAGCGCCAATCAGCTGGAACGTTGCAGCATCTCCAGGGACTTGTGATTTACATTCAGATGCTTGGCACCTGATGCATATTTATGATGGTCACAGTGTCCCAGGGATATGTGAAGTGACCAAAACTTGCTGCAACCACCCAGCAGAGGGGGCGGGAAATAAAAACCAAACATCCCCCCACCCCACCCCCGCTGCCGATCCTCAACAGAAATGATCACAACAATCAAAACCTTGGACAGGAGGAAGAGCGCCACTGGGCAGGCAGGCAGGTGTCTTGCTCGGTTGTGGCTTGGGGGGCAGTTTTTTCAGTGCCATTGTGACTTCAAACAGTCACTAAGTGAACTGTTGTAAGTCGAGGACTACCTGTACTTAATGACTTTTTTTCCTTTGGGGGGGTCATCAAGTTTTTGACACCTTGCTATGTGACTGGTGGTACTCGAATGTTGCCATATCCTAAAAGTGGTACAATGGGTGAAAAGGTTGAAAAGCCCTGGTCTAGAGATTAGTGATCAGTTCAGAGTACCACACAGACTGGGGGGAAAAGCATTATAAACCAGCTGTCTGGTTGTATCCCGAGAAATGAAAAGCAAGGTTATGATACTGAGCTATGACAATGCAATTGCAATCTCGGGGAGGGGGGGTTGGTGTAAAGGTAGTCACAATAAAATGTTTTCTTATCCACTTTTTGAAAAAAGAAATTGTTGTGATCTTACCTCAGTCCTTTTTAGTAATAGAAAATACTGATTAAAATACATTTGAGAATTTCCAAATAATTATGTACAAAGGAACCTAGTCAACTTGAGTTTAAGAATGAGAGTTTTAAGACTCTGCATGATTTCGCATAAAGTTGCTGTCCTTTTTAATCCTTAAGGTTTACATGTATATCAAATCTCTTAATTCAGACTAAGCAAGTATTGGAAAATCAGTTTGTATTAATGAACTACCTGTCATGGCTCCAACAGACAGAGACAAATAAAGCAGAACTCCTAGGCTGGAAAAATCCTCAAAGAACATGTTTATTAGTCAGAAAGTATTGGCACAATCAAAAGTGAAAGCAAGTCTGAAATTCCCACTAAAAAATTCCCAGTTATAAAATATAATGTCCCACCCACAAAACTATGCCATCACTACATTCCCCAATACATGCATTTGGTGGGGTTTCTTTATACAATTCCCAGTCCCTGATCACAGGAGCAGTAGATGACCTTGGTTCCCATGGGACAGAAGATTATTTTGACTAGTGAAGCACCTGGGCAATCCCCCCCTCCCACTGTTCTATGTGGCAACCTAAAATAAAGAGAAAGATGGCTGCAGCCAGGCTCATTGTAGAGTTGACACTACCCTTTGATTAAGAAAAGATAAAATAGAAAAATTATTGGCAAGCTGTACTCTAAGACAACTTCTCTCTCTCTCTCTCTCTCTCTCTCTCTCTCTCTCTCTCTCTCTCTCTCTCTCTCTCTCTCTCTCTCTCTCTCTCTCTCTCTCTCTCTCTCTCTCTCTCTCATATGTGATGTTGAATTAATACAATAATGAATCAGTTAGTAAGAAACCAATGTAGATGCAGTAGGCCCTTTACTTATAACTTAGACAAAAAAGATTAAAAAAACCCAATTGTTTAAATGTATTAAGATTGCCACCTTTTGACCAAATGGGAAAGAAAGGAGTGGAAATGTATTTTAAAAACTGGTTGTATAGTATGGCTGTTATTCTATTTATTTAAGTAGAACTTTGAACAGACACGTACAGATATGCATGCAGCCAGAACAATTAAATCTCAAAAAAGAACAAATACATTCAAATGCTGAACTTCACTAGCCTCATTCAAGGTCTAATTAATATTTCATTGGCATCCTAACACAAACCTATGGAAACACTGTGGAAAATGCATAACCGGACACTCAACAATGGTATCAGCATAACTGTGGATGTTCCATTTCTTTTTACTCTTATTTATTTTTATTTTATTTATTTAATTTAATTTGTATACCGCCCTTCTCCCGAAGGACTCAGGGCGGTGAACAGGGCAATAAATGCCAAAATACAAAAATACAAAAATTAAAAACAGATTAAACCCTAGTGCCCAAATACAATAAATAAATTACTTAAAAACAATAATTAAAACCCAAACCCATCAGACCAGGCTGGCTTGTTCAAACAAATAGGTTTTTAGATCACGTCGGAAGGAGCGAAGGTCGGGAGCCATACGACTATTAACTCGTCAACTACAGTAATAACATTGAAAGACCAGATGGCAAAGCAAGTAGTATGGGGCTAAACCTATGCTGGCAGGGGAACACAGCTCTTTGGAGATGTTTTAATCTGGTATCATGAACATGCATGGGGCACTGTGAAAATCTTTGGTCCACTGGAAACCTTTTCATACCAGTGAATGAAATATAAGGATCCCAGTCAGAAGAGCCAGTCCAAGTTGAATTTGGGAAGGGATGGACATCTGATCAATGATTGGGCATCAGCTGAAAAGCAGATTAAACCTCTAACTCAGACATGTCAAACTCATGACATCACATGATGTTGCATGATGTATCAGAGCTTTTATCCCATTGCCGGCAATGTGGTGGGCGTGGTTTCCTGGTGATGTGTACAGCCTGCAGGCCGGCAGTTTGACACCCCTGCTCTAACTGTTAAAAAGGCTACTTCTACCTAGTGTCTGTGCACCAGACATAATCTGCTTCATAATTCTGCTCCTGAACCATGCAATCCAGAGGTCCCCAATCTTTTGGGCACCAGGGAACGGTTACGTGGAGAGAGATTTTTCCTCGGACTGGAGAGGGCATGGTTTTGTGTGCTGCCCGTATCTGCAGATGGGACTTTGCTTGTCTGTGTGGACCAGTTTCTGGCATGCCAGGGCCCAGAACTGGTCCATGGACCAGGGTTTGGGGACCCCTGGTATAATCTCATGTCATTGGTTCTTTGCTGCAAGTCAGAACAATTGCTTGATCAGTTGTAGTGTCTGAAACTGCAGAAAAGTTGTTTTCCCATGCAGCCCTGCAGTTCTACAGAGCTCCGGGGCTCTTTTTATTCTCCCATAGGCATTCATTCCAGTTTTTTCCAGCTGCCAACTACTTTCTCTCTCTGTCTAGCAATACCTACAGCACCTACAGTAATAGTTTCAGTGCTCTGAGGTTGGCGAAAATAAATACAATCATGGATCAGTTCAAAATTGCCTTTAAAGTATTGGAAAACTGAAACAGGGATGATTTGGAAGTGATGCAGACTGCGATGCTAATATGTTTTAGTCAGAGAGCTAATATGATTGTTAGCATTGTTCAGGTGATTATCCAAATTATTCTGGTGCAGACTCCTCCTGTAGTCTGAAACAATAACAAAAAACCCCCACCCACCACTGATTTTGATTTGATGTAATTTACTCTCACATAACTTGATACGGCTGACTTGATAGGGCTGACAAAATAAATGTATCCCGGCAGTCATAATATCTAATCTACCATTTTTTAAAAGAGAAAAGCTTCTTTTCTAAGCTGTCTCTCAATAAGATTGATGCACAATTTAAACATCTGTGTTTTCCAGCAGAAAACAAGAATTGAGCTTCACATCACTTGTGAGATTCCCTGGGTACCGACAACTTCCAGTGGGGGAAAGAAGTGGATGTCTTATTGTTAGGAATTTGCCTTTCTACTTCTCTTTTTAAAAAATGTAGAAAGCCTCTTTATTTTTAATAATTCAGATGCCATAAAAGAAGATCTGCTCTTGCAGCAGGAGAAGGATTTGGGAAAAGTGTTAGCACAAATGTCTTGCACATTAGCATGCCATCAAAGGGACTAAGGGAGGACCACAGCAATTTCTTTGAAGGTGTCCATACAAACCTATGGAGAAACAGATGACATTCTTGAATCCCCAATGAAGTCATTATGATCAGTGATACTCTAATGAATACCAAATATACCCATAATGAGAGGACCTTAAGCATTATTTTAATCAATTATGTCACAATAGTGTGGGAGTATATCAACAGCACTTATAATCTGGATGCTCTAGTTGGAAACTATAAATGTCTAATTAACATACTTCGTTGTTTCGACTCCTGTCACTGCAAAAGCAAGGAAATTACAATAGTTTCAGGATGCTTTCCCAAGACAGGATGAAAAGGCCTGCTAGGATCTTTTGTAGGGTTTAAATTGGTCTGATGATGTTTTGAATGGTAAGAATCCAGCTGAGCAGTGCATTGAGGAGGGCCTGCATTCTACTAGTGTTCCAATATTTGATGGGTTGCCATAAAGAAGAGAGGGGTCAAGCTATTCTCCAAAGCACTTGAAGGCCTGATGGAAAGTAGTCAAGAAGAGAGCCAACCTAGAACTAAGGACAGTGAGAACAATTAGCCAGTGGAACAGCTTTCCTCTAGACATTGTGGATGCTCCATCAATGGAGGTTTTTAAGAAGAGATCGGACAGCCGTTTGTCTAAAACGATACAGGATCTCCTGCTTGAACAAGGGGTTGGACTAAATGTCGTCCAAGATCCCTTCCAACTCTGTTTTTCTATTACTATTCTGTTATTCTGTAGCTTAACTTAGAGATGGTGGCAGATAATCAGGAAGGGCAGCAGAGAATGGGGCAGGAGCAATCATGCCTGCCAATAGTAGACTTCATACCACTGAAAGTCAGGGTGTCTGTAGGGAGCTATCAAAAAAGTCAAGATGATGGCCAGGACCATATGCTCATGACCACCATTTTAATGTTTTGAGGTCTGTTGAGGATGCCAGAGTTTCAAATGTCCACAAATCATTGATCTTCACATGCTAGGATCTCTGCTTTGCAAGCTATTTTAAGAAGAGCAAAAATAGTAGCAGGAGGAAAAAAAGATGTACAAATGTCACTAAGAAAGTAGAATTGAGCTACAGTTATCTGGATCCTCTTCTGTTTATTTCCATGGGCACAACAGAACTGGGTAATGAAGTCCAATATATTCATCCCTTCAAATATAGCCACTATCCTTCAGGATTAAAATCATTTTTCAAGACTCTGTAAACCACTTAGAGAGGATGGTAAAACACTGTGAAGTGGTGTATAAGTCTAAGTGCTATTGCTAAGTGACATGACAGCAATCTTCCAATACTTGAAGGGCTGCCACAAGGAAGAGGGGGGCAACTTATTTACCAAAGCATCTGTAGGCAGAACAAGAAGGAGAGAAGCAAGAAGAGAAGCAACCTAGAACTAAGGAGAAAATTCCCAACAGTGATAATATTTAACCAGTGGAACAAATTGCCTTCAGAAATTGTGGGTGCCACAACACTGGAGGCTTTTGAGAAGATACTGGACAGCTATCTATCAGTATACATCTCCTGTAAGAACAGGGAGTTGGACTAGTGACCTTGAAGTTCCCTTCCAACTCTTTTACTGTTACTGTTAAATATTTCACATGCCTGTGGTTTGGAATTGTACAATTACTAACCTAGCACTATTGTGTTGGTTCTGTTTCTGTTTCAAGAAACTGTACTATTGTCAGAAGTATAGTTAAATGTGTGGCCTTTAAGAGGAGTTGCGTATATCCTCTACTCCTTCAGCTCTGCAATAATGCTGTTAAAGCAGCACAGTTCAAAACTTCATCCTGTGGCTCAGTTTTACCATAGAAAAAAAATCAACAATCAAAGCAAATCTATACTTAAAATTCTTGGACTGAGTAACTAAATGAGAGGACAAGACAGTTGCATGTTAACTCTAGGATTGAGGTTAGAGATTGTTGTTGTTAGCTGCAAAGTCAAGTCCGACCCATCGCGACCCTATGGACAACGTTCCTCCAGGCCTTCCTGTGCTCTATCATCTGCTGGAGTCCATTTAAGCTCACACCTACTACTTCAGTGACTCCATCCAGCCACCTCATTCTCTGTCGCCCCTTTCTTCTCTTGCCCTCAATCTTTCCCAGCATTAGGCTCTTCTCCAGTGAGTCCTTCCTTCTCATTAGGTGGCCTAAGTATTTGAGTTTTAGCTTTAGGATGTGGCCTTCTAAAGAGCAGTCAGGGTTGATCTCCTCTAGGACTGACCGGTTTGATCACCTTGCAGTCCAAGGGACTCGCAGGAGTCTTCTCCAGCACCAT
Organism: Vipera berus; assembly: GCF_964194415.1. Taxonomy (NCBI): domain Eukaryota; kingdom Metazoa; phylum Chordata; class Lepidosauria; order Squamata; family Viperidae; genus Vipera; species Vipera berus. The sequence continues at coordinate 69,582,109 of NC_138203.1, forward strand.
AGTTCAAAGGCCTCAATTCTTTGGCGCTTGGTTAGAGATTAAGTTTATTTATACTTCACACTGAATTAGAATAGAATAGAATAGAATAGAATAGAATAGAATAGAATAGAATAGAGTAGAGTAGAGTAGAGTAGAGTAGAGTAGAGTAGAGTAGAGTAGAGTAGAGTAGAGTAGAATAGAATAGAATAGAATAGAATAGAATGGAATGGAATGGAATGGAATGGAATGGAATGGAATGGAATGGAATGAAATGGAATGGAATGGAATGGAATGGAATGGAATGGAATGGAATGGAATGGAATGGAATGGAATGGAATAGAATAGAATAGAATAGAATAGGAATGGAATGGAATGGAATAGAACAGAAGAGAATTCTTTATTGGCCAAGCGTGATTGGACACACAAGGAATTTGTCCCCAGTGCATAAGTTCACAGTGTACATATAAACAACAAATAATAGGTCATAGGTCATAATCATAGTTACAATCCAAAAAGCATTTCTTTTTTAAAAAAATAATCAGACTGCAATTAGACATTCTGTGATCTACAATTACAAATGTATTGACCTATAGCTTCTATCATTCTCAATCTATGTAATCATGCTAGTTTAGGATTATGGGAACTGTGATCAATACAACTGGAGAAGGCCAGATTTAAAAGGCTGCTTTAAATCTTGAATATCCCAGGATAAATATTAAAGCTCTGTTAGGTCTATTTATTCCATAAAATTGCAAGTAGTTTTCCCTAGGCTGTTTTTTGGGGAAAAATCCTAACTCCAGGATTATTTTCAGTGTAAGTAATAAATAATATTTCTTACATGGTCAGATAGAAAATATAGCTCCCATAAGCCTTGCTTAAAGAAAGTTACTTTGCTAGAACTGGCTCTTGTATGGTTCTGTCTGTGGTGATTATATGCAATTATTTTTAACAATTTCTTACCAAATCCCATAAGGTAGTGATTAAAACTTGAAAGCTTTTAAAAGGCAAAAAAAGGAGAAAGAAAATATTAAAAAGTTTAATCAAGTGCTTTGAGCTCTGACTGCTTCATTTCTTCCCCCGAGTCTGTGTCTTCTCAAATTCCATAAGAAAACAACCAAATCCTATTTTTAAATAAATAAATAAATAAAATGGCATATTTCTAATATTTGTTGCCTTCATCCAAACTCAGAGGATTCTGAACACATGTTGCAATAGCATTCTGTCTTTGTGATGTACAAAAAGCTTTCCCCAAAGTGCTACTCCTGGACTTCAATTCCATCATTCCTACACAGGATTGGGAAATAAAAAAAATCCTGTCCAAGGCATTTAGAAGACACCTGACCAAGAAAATCTTCATGGCTGTATAGCCAGAATGATAGAAGAGTAACTACAAAGCCTACAGAACAAGCAGTTCCAAATATTTAAAGCATCTCCTTGACAATAACCTATAATACTGGGGTCTTCAAACTTGGCTCTTTTATGACTTGTGGACTTCAACTCCCAGAATTCCTCAGCCAGCATGCCTGGCTGAGGAATTCTGGGAGTTGAAGTCCACAAGTCATAAAAGAGCCAAGTTTGAAGACCCCTGCTATAGTAGATAACTCTAGTCCAGGGCTGAACTGGAGTTCCCTCTCCCTCTGTTTTAAAGGAAATGAATTAATTCCATGAGGAACTGAGGGAGGTGAAGATCACCACATCTTGATTATGGAGTGGATGGCTGATTGTCTTTTTTTTTACTTTTAATGATCTCCTTTGCATGCTTGTTGAAGCACAACTGATTTCTTCTTCCACCTTCTTTCTTTGCAGAACACACACAATGATCCTCTGATTCCAAAATTTAATGCAATGGTCATTGATCAGTCTGTGGACAAAAAGGAGATGGAGAAGATCTTGCACATATTGTACCACTGCCCATGTGAGTACTTTGAAAATTAAAGAAAATACATTTTAAAAGAATGAAAATGATAAGTGTCCGACTCCTTTTCAATTTTCTGATTTCTACTCATTCTCTTTTGTGAACATAGAGTATCGTTCCACAAATAACAGTTCAGTGCAATGGGCCTTAATTTAGATCAGGAAATCATCATAAAAAGGAGTTCAAAATAGTGCATGTGGTTTCTGAGATTTTTCTTGCAGTCTTTAGAACCCTTTAGGCCATCATTTCTGAAAATCAAAGACAAAGGTTCCTGTTATTTTCACATCAGGAAACAGGTGAAAACTGTAAGATAAACCACAAATAGCCAGGTAACTATTTTCAAAAATTCAACATTCCCTCATAGTCATAAAGACCTCTTGATCCAGGAATAGGTGCAATTAGTATACAAGATGAATTTATATGACGTTCTTCTCTGAATAGGAGCTGAGAGTCTAGGAGGAGCCCACATTTGTGCTGATCCTGTTACTAGAAGTTACAGTGAAGATCTCTGCACCCTAAGTGGGCCGAAGTCACTCTGTCTTGCTAGGGTTGAGCCTTTTCTTCCCCATAACCTGATACACACTAAGTTGGTTTTAACTAATCAGTCTATGGTTGAGATATAAACTTGGGTGCTATTGACATACTGATGATACCTAACCCTATAAGTAATGGATCATCTCACTAAAATGCTTCATGTACGTACATGTTGAAGAGGAAAATGGAAAGAATAAAACTTTGATGTACCTCACAAAGTAAGATCTTATGTTTAGATATCTTCTGCCCCTCCAGCACTCATTGCAACTGATCCTGAAAGAAGGAGGACATGCATTGCACTTAATTCCTTGAATCAATTCAGAAAAATAACATGTTCAAAGATAGTGACAGCTCCTAAGAGGTCCAGAATAGCCAGGATAGATGCAGTGCCCACATCTCGGTCTACTTATAGATCATTCATAAGCAGTAGCAATGCTGCCTTGGTGCTCTGCCCAGGTCTGAAACCACACTAGAAGGGGTCTAGATAGACTGCTTCCTCCAGGACCTTCTGTAGCTGCAATCCAACCACATTCTCCACAAAAAACAAAGGTTGTAGGCTGAACAGAGGTTATTCAAACCACTGGTTCTGGTAATGGCTTGAATAGGGGACAGACCACTGTCTCCTTCTATACCTCAAGTTAAGCTCCTGGCAACAAAAATGCATAAACTAATAATTAAGTATCGAACAACAAATTTATAATCCTTTTATGACACTCATCACCTACCACATGAAGATGTTGTCTTCTTCATCTTAATGAAAGAACTGCCTGTATCTCAGAATTAGTTTTTTTTTTAGATCTTGCACTTGTTAACTTTTAATGGAGGAGAACTGGTATATTGAAAACATGCTTTTGCCCTTTGGCTACAAATCTTTATTATGCCCCCATTCAGAATGCTTTTATAAAATACATTTGTTCAAATCACTTCCCATACTCTTCAGAGTATATGTCACCAGGCTTAAAGAAATGACAATGGAATTGAAATGCAGAAAGAAAAATCAGTGAGGACATTAAAAAATGAAAGGAAAAGCATTAGTAGGCTATGTATGGCCAGCCTCAGGTCCAGGGCTACATACAGGTTGATTCCTCTCTGATGACTTCTATAAATGAATGGTTTATTTCACTAATAGGGCAGCACAGTAGCTCAGCAGTTAAGACATTGGGCTTGTTGGCTGGAAAGCCAGCAGCCCAGGTTTGAGACCTGAGCGCCAAATGACAGGGTGAGCTCCTGTCCTTGCTCCAGCTCCTGCCAACCTAGCAGTTCGAAAGCATGCAAATGCAAATAGATAAATAGGTACCATTTTGGTTAGAAGGTAATAGTGCTCCAAGGTGTCATGCTGGCCACATGACTGTGGAAATGTCTTTGGCAGGACTGGCTCAATGGCCTTGAAAGAGAGATGACCACCACCCCCTATAGTCAGCAACAACTAGCAGAGTGAAATCTGCAGGATAACCCTTTTTATTACAATTTAATAGTTAAATTCCCTTCCTTACAGTCCAAAAAGAGTTAATCCATGAAAGAAGAACCCAAGAGTTCTGACTGGACGTATGCACTAGAAGGAAGGTAAATGGTGTTTATTATGTGTTTAATAAACATTTGTTTCTTCTCATTTGTTTTTTTCTGTGCAGAGAATAGAGCCTTCTCTGTTTTGTGAAGGGGAAGAGGTTTGCATCTGTTCATCATTTTGGTAACTGACATCACTTCCACCACTATGGGAAGTCACGCTCACAATGTCACTGAACAGTTTCTCGCTGTTTTGAGGAAGGAAGCCAATTAAAATTGTGCATAACCCTTAAACTAGGCACATCACAGTTAAAAGAAAAAGAATGCTCCAAACTCCAGCCCAAACTCAAGTCCTACTGATATGCATCACCCACTTAATATAATCCTTGTCTGCAATGGACTCATAATTCTCAGATGACCTAACTGGAGCAATTTTTAATTAGTAACTCAGAAACGCACATTTCTCAGAATTAAAAAAAGGCTCTTATTTACTCAAAAGTGCTTCTTAGCAATGGTTGTTTGTTTGTTTGTTTGGCTTTATTTCATCCAAAAGCAACTGTTGCATTTAGGATTTAAAATGGTTACAGTCCATGGGTTGTGGTACCATTATAGGGCATTGTTGAAAGTGATATAATTTTTCTAACCTTTGGTATAATAAGCTTGAATGTGCTATCTTTCTTCACCAATGGAGGATTGCAATAGAATAGAATAGAATAGAATAGAATAGAATAGAATAGAATAGAATAGAATAGAATAGAATAGAATAGAATAGAATAGAATAGAATAGAATAGAATAGAATAGAATAGAATAGAATAGAATAGAATAGAGCTGGAAGGGACCTTGGAGGTCTTCGAGTCAAGCAGGAAAATCTATACAATTTCAGACAAGTCTCTTTTTAAAAACCTCCAGTGATGGAGGCAAGCTGAAGGCAAAAGCTGTTCCACTGGTTAATTGTCCTCACTGTTAGGAAGTTTCTCCTTAATTCCATGTTGCTTCTCTCTTTGGTAAGCATTAAACAATCTAAATTGAATTTTGTGCTATCTTAAAATGATAATACAGTTAGAAGAGGAGGAGGAGGAGGAGGAGGAGGAAGGCTCACATTACACATTACAGGAATACAGGGTTCTTTTTGTGGGGAAAAAGAAGAAGAATATTATATATTTCACTGTCTTGTTATTTATACAGATAGTAAAAAAAGGTAAAGGAAAGGTTCCCCCGCACATGCATGCTAGTCGTTTCCAACTCTAGGGGCCAGTGCTCATAATAATAATAATAAACCTTTATTGTCAAAGTACAACATGTGTACATTGAGATTAGCTGAGCCTCCCCCTGTGCTATCTCCCCCCAACACACAGTGATAACAAACCCTCCTTCCCACCACACTATGTGAACCAACTACACCACACACCGGCCTCCCAAGTCAATTCTGCATAAGATTATGTCCCATTTAAAAGCCTAACAGCCGTTTCAAAGCCGAAGAGCCAGCGCTTTTCCGAGGACGTCTCCGTGGTCATGTGGCCGGCATGACTAGACGCCAAAGGCACACGGAACGCTGTTACCTTCCCACCGTAGTGGTCCCTATTTTTCTACTTGCATTTTTACGTGCTTTCGAACTGCTAGGTTGGCAGAAGCTGGGACGAGTAACAGGTGCTCACTCTGTTACGTGGCACTCAGGATTCAACCCGCCAAACTGCTGACCTTCTGATCGACAAGCTCAGCATCCTAACCCACTGAGCCACCGCATCCCTTGGACAGATAGTAAAGGTGAGATTTAAAAAAATTCTAATCTAAAAAAGAGGAAGAGGTGGAGGAAGAAAACTTTGTGTTCAGAAAGGGATTTTTATGACCACCCTGCTCTTGAAAATGTACCTTAAAAATTTTATGTTAGTTTGTAGTTTAATGATTGATTCTGAAATTTAATAAAAATATATGTTTAAAGGAATTAATCTATATGCTTTGGCCTGGTCCTAGTATTGCTGCATTTGGGGATGATATCATCAGGCTCTTAAAGAAAATTTTGTACACAAATGCCGTATATGAAGGACACAAAACTCATTGCTTAACAATGCATTGCAATGCATTGTTAATATATGATCTTTAAAGACATTTGAGTCTCTTTTTTCACAAATGGGCAAGGAAGAGGAGAATTGTGGAACAGAAATATTTTGAGAAGGATTATAGCATTTAATATTTTTTTTATAACATAATTTCCAGACCTTTTCTCTGGCCTCCCTTTTTAACAATTACCATGCTTAGCCATTCTGAAGCCGCATTGATCCTTTCGATGCTACTGCATATTGATATTTTTCTTTTATTGATTAGTTTTGCCTAAAAATATAAAATATTTGCTAAAACCACATTACATTATTTTAACCAGACTTTTCAATAACAGTTGTGTGTGATGTTATGGGTATCATGAGCAGGAGGGGAAAATTTCAAAACCATTGTTATGACATATTGTGACTATTACACTTGAATCAGGATACAAAGATGCAGTATAGTATATCCGTCCTGACACAAGTGTTGTCATTTCAGTATAATCTCAGTTTGCAGGTGATGCTTGGGTGTGCTATAAACTCCATAAAATATTGATGTTTTTCTCCTAGAAAGTTGTATCCTACTTAAGGGTTGATGTCTATTGGGGCTTCTGCCCTACAGCATCTGCCTGCAGAGTAAAAGGGCTGCAAAACACATTCTCTGTGAAATATGTATGCCTGAAAGTTGCAGGTTGGAATTCTGCAGTATTAACCAAGGGGTACATCCAGATCAGTAACACTGGATTTATTTTGAAGTAAACTTGTATCAAATTTGATATTTAAGGGCACCTTGCATAAAACTGGATATTCAAGGAAAATTCAAATGGATACAGACAAATTCACAAAATGTGTTTGTGTATATGTACACACAAATAAACATACATGCACACATGCAAGCATACACACACAAACTCTACACTATACACTAGATGAAGGGTGGGCAATTAATTTTCCCAAGGGACCACATGAGAAACTGGGACTATTGTGGAGGGCTAAATGAATAGGACTGTGAAGGAACACACACATGCAAAGACACACAGATTTAAACTGGAAAAATAACAGTCACCTTCAAAATAAAGCAACCCATAAAGGCCGTACAAGGGCAGCCAAAGGACTGGAAGAGGCCCAGGTCCTGTAAAATGCCCAGGTCTGCACTAGACAATGAAAACATAAACATCTATTAACACTGAAATCTCTCTCTCTCTCTCTCTCTCTCTCTCTCTCTCTCTCTCTCTCTCTCTCTCTCTCTCTCTCTCTCTCTCTCTCTCTCTCTCTCTCTCTCTCTCTCTCCACACACACACACACACACATATATATATATAATCTTTCTATCCGTCTCTCTCTCTGTGTGTGTCTCTCTCTCATCTCTCTCTCATCTCTCTTATCTATCTATCTATCTATCTATCTATCTATCTATCTATCTATCTATCTATCTATCTATCTATCTATCTATCTATCTATCTTCATCTCTTAGCAAAACTGATTTTTTGGCATCCTGACTAAATTCCTTCAAATCATTTGCAACATATGGGACAATACTGTATGTCTGCAAAAAGAAAAAAAAAGGTTCATATTATGAAAACCATATTTATAGAGGTATGCCTGGGGCACAGCAAGTACTAAAGGAAGCTTTTTTTTTTCAAATTGAATTTTATGCATTGGACCTGGGTGGAAAAAAAAAACTTTTTCAAACTTTTCCCCCAGCTCAACCATACATTTAATTTGAAAGGTAGAGATAGCAATTTTGCAAGCAGGATGATAAAGGGATCAGGGGACAAAGAAATGTACGATGTAACCACCTAGAGAGATGGAGATTAAATACCACTAAGAACAGAAGGCTTTCTTTTGCAGCTAGGGTTAGAAACAGCAGCTACTTTCTTTCTTTTTCCCCCCAACTATTACAGACCTTCATGCATTAAGAAAGCATCTATTTTAGGAAAGGTATATTGTGCTGTGAGGCTTGGACTCAATTAAAATTATTTCTGGATTTCCTGTGAGACTTATTTAATCCGTGCCACTGTGCTGACCTGCACAGAGAGAATGGCAGAGCTACCTCTTAGTTCAACATTTATTCCTCTAACACAACACTGACAGTCAGTTTCAAGCGGAACAGGTAATGCAAAGATCTCTCGCCTTCTTCTCCTTTGTACTTAATAACCAAGTAGAAAGGAGGACAGGGCATCCCTTTACTCTCACCCCAATCTGATCATATCCTCAATGCTCAGGGCTGGTTAAATTGGTGCATTCCTTCCATTGGAGAACATTTTATATTTTTGAGATGAATTTGAGATGAAAAAGAGCACTCATTTATCAGGTTCAGCCTGCATTTGGCAAAATATGGGATCATGGCAGAGGTTTCTAAAGTTACATAGCGACAGGAGAAAGTAGACTGAGTTGTGTTCTTCCTTCTAGGTGCCAGAATGGGAGGGCTCGGGATCACTGAGATGGGAAGCCATTAATTTCAGGATAAATTGAAAGAAGCACATCTGGATGGAGAGGGCCTTCCTTGCTTACTTTCACTGCTAAAGGTTTGTATTATCAGTTCTTTTTCCATCTCCTTTACGAAGAAAAACTTATTCGTTGTTTATCATTGCACAGTTGCCCCAACAGCCATGTTCAATGAAGTGAGAATCCTGCATTGATGATACACCTCCTCCTAAAAGGTAATATATTCAAGCCTGGTTTTGGTTGCCTGGAGGAACCCATCAAAAAGTTATGGAGGACTTTAAAAAGTTCAATATTCCAACAACAAAGTGTTCATCTTGTCTCCTGGAGTTCTTAATTCTGAAATACACCCTGCAAACCTTGACCTAACTTAACCTTTTAAACAGATTTTAGCATGCAATCTTAAATTTGTCTAGTTAGAACTTGTGAAGTTGGTTGCGAATTTAGCGTTTGTTCTCCCACTTTCAGCTAAGTCCTAACTCAAATCTTGACGTAACAATTAAAATGCTAGATGGGTTATGGGGATTCAGTTCCTTTCTCTGTCATTAAAGATCTTTAATGATTTTGAGCCAGTCGCTGTCTCCCAGCTTAATCTACCCCACAAATATTAAGCAGATGTAAAATGGTCCTTCATTTATTTATTTCATATTTATGTCACACCATGATAGAATTGTAAAAATATAAGATACACATCAAGCACATACAACTCTTGGAAGTGTACTTTGACTTAAAATCAAAGTAGATTAAGAATCAAGATGCTACCAATATGTCATAAGTTTTGCATCCTACAATTTCACTAGCCAGAAGCTATCTTACTAAATGTGTACATTATAATCTTTGCATGGTGAAAACTGAATTTTTAACCGGTAATACGCATGTAATATTATTTTATATTTCTCCTCCCTATTATTTGTTTACTTTTTTTCTAGAATACATTTGTATAAAATAGTCACTTTGGGGAAGTTGTTTCGGTTTTGTATTATTTTTTGAAATGACATTAACTTCAATTCAGATCTGATTTTACCTTTTTGTTCTTTTTTTCTCCCTCTTTTTTTAATTAAATACTTTATCAAAAATACACAAACAAGTAACAAGGGAAAACATAGCCAAGAATAAAAGAATATCGTACAGATAAACCGGGGATTTAAAAATATCATGGCGATTATAGTTTTACGGGACCTTCTTTTTATACATTACATAAATATCTGTAGTATTTTGGAAGAAGTGCATACAAAATATGTTATGAAGTATGCCTGTGAAGAACTGGTATCTTGGTATCTTCTCTTGAAATATTGTGACCTACTCTAGCCTCATAAAAAAATACAATTTGTTATAATCTCCCCAACACCTTATTTTTCAACCCTTAGAGGCCTATTTGGTCATAACTGCTAAAAATTGACAGGAGAATTTGCTGGCACTCTAAGATGAGAAATACAGGAAGCGTATAGGGTAAGCTCTAAAACAGACATATCATCCTTTAAAAACACTATAGCATACTCCCTCCTCCCAAATCCTGCCTAAAGTGGGTGATGAGGCCCTACCCACCTTGTCCTTTTCACAGTCCCGTTCCTTCTCCTGCATGTTAAGTGTAGTTATTGGGCATCAAAATGGTGTCAGCAATAATCTCTCCTTTCCCACCCCCCCTGTGCTCCATTACCAAATAGATGGAAATGATGGACAATGATACATCCTGACACTGATCAATATATAAAAGCTTGAGAAAGAGATGGCTTGCCTTTCACTTCACCCCACTCCACTTCTCTGTATTTTCCTTATTTATGCTGTCTACTTCTCCTTATCCCCCGTCTCTCTCACTCTCTCTCTCTCCCAGCTTTGATCATCATGAAAAGATCTGTGATCACTGCAGCAGCACTGCATTTTGCCTCTTATAATGGAAGATGGTAAAAGAGTGTGGCAAGTTTGAGGAGGAGGACACAGCTCTGAGATTCTTATTCAAATGATTCTGAGTGCTTTGTCAATGAAATTCTAACAGCATTCTTAAGCTCCTTATATCTTTGCCCTGTTGGTTTATAGAGGGCTTCCTTATGCTGTCACTGAGCATTTAAAAGACTCTATGAACATTAATATTGTTATCGGCCTGTTCATCTGTCCATTTATTCCAAATTGATAGTATTCTTTTCTAGATAAGGAAGTTAAGATGAGAGTGCAGTGGCGCATCAGCTTCCTCTGTTCCTGGAGGAAACTGATTATCTGGACCCATATCAATCGGGCTTCAGGACTGGGTACAGCACGGAGACGGCATTGGTTGCGCTGGTGAATGATCTCTGCCGGGCTCGGGAAAGGGGTTGTTCCTCTGTCCTAGTCCTATTTGATCTCTCAGCGGCTTTTGATACCATCGCCCATGGTATCCTGCTGCGACGTCTCAGGGGGTTGGGAGTGGGGGGCACTGTTTTGCGGTGGTTCTCCTTCTACCTCTTGGGCCATTCGCAGTCGGTGTTGACGGGAGGGCAGAGGTCCGCCCCGAGGTCTCTTGTTTGTGGAGTTCCTCAGGGGTCGGTCCTCTCTCCCCTCCTGTTCAATATCTATATGAAGCCGCTGGGTGAGATCATTCGTGGTTTTGGGGTGGGGTATCATCAATACGCCGATGATACCCAACTTTTTCTTTCAACCCCAAACCAACTCAGTGATGCCCTCGACGTGATGTCCCATTGCCTGGAGGCGGTTCGGGTTTGGATGGGGAGAAACAGGCTCAGACTCAATCCTGCCAAGACTGAGTGGCTGTGCGTACAGGCATCTTGAGTGAACCATTCTATTCCATCTTTAATGATGGGGGGTGAGGTGTTACCCCCCGTCGATAGGGCTCGCAACTTGGGTGTCCTCCTGGACTCGTGGCTCAGCCTTGAAGATCATATAGCAGCCGTGACCAGGGGGGCTTTTGCCCAGGTTTGCCTGGTGCACCAGTTGCGGCCCTATCTGGACCGAGATGCCTTGTGCACAGTCACTCATGCGCTCGTGACCTCCCGGTTAGACTACTGCAATGCTCTCTACATGGGGCTGCCCTTGAGGACCACTTGGAGGCTTCAACTGGTGCAGAATGCAGCCGTGCGAGTTGTGATGGGGGCTTCCCGATACTCCCATATAACACCTCTGCTCTGTGAGCTGCATTGGCTTCCGGTTGCCCTCCGGGTGAGATTCAAGGTACTGGTGATGACCTATAAAGCCCTAAATGGCTTGGGTCCAGGATATCTGAGGGAACACCTGCTGCCGGCATCAAGTTCCCTTCGTCCTGTGCACTCCCACAGGGAGGGCCTTCTCAGGGTGCCACCAGCAAAGGATTGCCGGCGGGCAACACCCAGAGGGAGGGCCTTCTCTGTGGGCATGCCTGCCCTTTGGAACCAGTTACCCATAGAGCTTAGGACTGCCCCTGATTTTTGTTCGTTCCGCCAGGACCTGAAGACCTGGCTCTTTGAGCTTTCCGGCCAGGACTGAGGATTTTTTTTAAATTTTTTAACTTATTGTAATTGGGTTTTAATCAGAGTTATAGGGGTTTTAGATTTTAATTAAGGAAAATGTAATCTATTTTAATTGTTATTAATTTTTGTATTGTAATGTTGTTTTAATTGCCTTGTGAACCGCCCTGGGTCCTACGGGAGAAGGACGGTATATATGTTTAATAAAAATAAATAAATAAATAAATAAATATTATTTCAAATCAGTGGGGCATAAAAGTACAAATATAAACTCTGGCAAGTCCACCAGGTTATCTCTATTGACTTTCAGAAGACCCACCATATGCCTATTTCAACCTACCCATTCCTACTTCCTGGTTAGTTGCACCCCATATCAGGTGCCCAGTTTTGCTTACCATCTGCTAAGGAATTTTCCAACTTTGAACTAAATATTAGAAATGCAAGAGGGTTAGTGGCATTCAGCCAGTGGCAGGGAGATATGGGAGGAACTGCAACCTTGCACAGAGAGCCAGTCACAGTTCTCTACTTAAGGCCCTGTGAAGTCTCTGACTGACTACACATTTGGTACTTGACAGCTGGTTGAACGCTTGGTGAATAGAATGCCAGCTTTGGTAGGATTTTGGTTTGATCCAGCCTAGCTTTTGAGCGTGTGGAGGTGAGCTTGAAGCGTGTGGGGGAGCATTGGGCCTGGGGCTCTCTTCCATGCTATTTAACATCCTCTGAGGGAGTTGACTGGTTGCTTTGGGGAAGTTATCAAACAGACTGGAGACATTTATTTATTTTATTTATTCGGTTTATATACCGCCCTATTCCCAAAGGACTCAGGGCGGTTTACAAGGCAAAATTTAAAAACAATACAATATAAAATTAAAATAAATTAAATTAAGTCTACCCACAAAAATTAAATCACAATTTAAAAACATTAAATCCCTCAGTCCAGACCAGATAGCTCAAAGAGCCAGGTTTTTAGTTCCCAGTGAAATGAATGAAGGTCGGGGGCAGTCTGGAGTTCCGTTGGCAGTTGATTCTATAGGGCAGGTGTGCCCACAGAGAATGCCCTCCCCCTGTGGATCGCCCGTCGGCAATCCTTGACTGGCAGTAGCCTGAGGAGGCCCTCCCTGTGGGAGCGCACAGGACGATGGGAAATTGATGCTGGCAGCAGGTGCTCCCTTAGAGAATCCGGGCCCATGCCATTTAGGGCTTTATAGGTCATCACCAGCACCTTGAATCTCACCTGGAGGGCAACTGGAAGCCAATGCAGCTCGCGGAGAAGAGGTGTTACATGGGAGTATCGGGAGACTCCCATCACAACTCGCGCGGCTGCATTCTGCACCAGCTGAAGCCTCTGAGTGGTCCTCAGGGGCAGCCCCATGTAAAGAGCATTGCAGTAGTCTAGCCGGGAGGTCATGAGCGCATGGGTGACTGTGCGTAGGGCATCTCGGTCCAGATAGGGCCGTAACTGGCGTACCAGGCGAACCTGGGTAAAAGCCCCCCTGGCCACGGCTCCTATATGATCTTCCAAACTGAGCCGTGAATCCAGGAGGACACCCAAGTTGCGAGCCCTATCAACGGGGGGTAACACCTCACCCCCCATACTTAACGATGGAAAAGATTGGTTAGTCTGAGATGCCAGTATGCACAGCCACTCAGTCTTGGCAGGATTGAGACGAAGCCTGTTTCTCCCCATCCAAACCCAGACCGCTTCCAGGCAACGGGACATCACGTCGAGGGCATCACTGGGTTGGTTCGGGGTGGAAAGAAAAAGCTAGGTATCATCAGCATACTGATGATACCCCACCCCGAAACCACGAATGAGCTCACCCAGCGGCTTCATATAGATGTTGAACAAGAGGGCAGAGAGGACCGACCCCTGAGGAGCTCCACAAACGAGAGGCCTCTGGGCGGACCTCTGCCCTCCCGTCAACACCGACTGCGAGTGGCCCAGGAGGTAGGAGGAGAACCACTGTAAAACAGTGGCCCCCACTCCCAACCCCCTGAGATGCCGCAGTAGGATACCATGGTCGATGGTATCGAAAGCCGCTGAGAGGTCTAATAGGACTAGGACAGAGGAACAACCCCTTTCCCGAGCCCGGCAGAGATCATTCACCAGCGCAACCAATGCCGTCTCTGTGCTGTACCCGGTCCTGAAGCCCGATTGATATGGGTCCAGATAATCAGTTTCCTCCAGGAACAGAGGGAGCTGAAGTGCCACCATGCTCTCAACTACCTTCGCAAGAAAGCGAAGGTTGGAGACCGGACGATAGTTGTTCAAAATAGCTGGGTCCAGGGCAGGCTTCTTGAGGAAGGGCCTCACCACCGTCTCCTTCAAGGCGGCAGGGAAGGTACCCTCCCTCAAGGAAGCAGTTATTACTGCCTGGAACCAGCCTCGTGTCTCCTCCCGGGCTGCATATACCAGCCAGGAGGGGCACGGGTCCAATAAACACGTGGCGGAACTCAGTCTCCTCATGATCCTGTCCACCTCATCTGGGGTCACAGGATCAAATTCACTCCAGGTAACATTCTCTAGACCGCTCGATTCCTCCCCGTCAGTCTCTGCCCAGTCAGAATCCAAACCGGCTCGAATCTGAGCGATTTGGTCCGTCAGATGATAGCTAAACTCCTCGGCTCGCTCCTGCAAGGGCTCCTCCTTCACCTCCTGATTAAGGAGGGAGCAAGTCACCCTAAACAGGGCGGCCGGGCGATTATCTGCGGATGCGATGAGGGCAGCGAAGTAATTAGACTTCACTGACCTCATTGCCGCGAGATAAGACCTTGTAAAGGTTCTTAACTGCAACCGGTCAGACTCAGACCGGCTGGATCTCCAACAGCTCTCTAGACCTCGTCTCTGACGCTTCATCTCCCAGAGCTCCACAGAAAACCATGGAGCCCACCGGGATCTGCGCCAGGTCAAGGGTCGCAAGGGTACAACACGGTCGAGCGCCTCGGTGGCAGCCCTTTCCCAGGCATCCACCAAGGCGTCAGCCGGGCTGTGAGCGAGGGGGATAGGTATAGACCCAAGCACCATGTGGAACCGTTCTGGATCCATTAGGCGCCTGGGGTGGAACCATCTGGTCGGTTCCGCAGCCCAGCAGCGGGGGGTGGCATAGTGGAAGACCAACCGCAGGAGGTGATGATCGGACCATGACAGGGGGATAATAGTTGGTGAGCCCCCTCCCAGATCATCAAACCACTGCCCAGATAAGAAAACTAGGTCGAGAGTGTGTCCTCCCCCATGAGTCGGACCCTGAATTACTTGGGTCAGGTCCATGGCCATCATGGAGGCCATGAACTCCCAGGCCAACTGAGACGACCCTCCCAGAGAAGGCAGGTTAAAGTCGCCCAGAACTATAAGTCTGGGAAACTCAACTGTCAACCCTAAGAGGACATCGAGAAGCTCGGGCAGGGCCGTTGCTACATCACCATCCCAAGTTCAGTCAGGGCTGCCATGGAAAGTTTGAAACAGAATGTGGCATCTGTCAGGATCTAGATGAGACAAGATAGGCTCAGATAAGTCGCTCCAATACTCTAGGATAAAGGAATATCAGTTCTGCCCCAAAACAGTTAACTTGTGATCTGAGGTACCAGATAGATTTCCCTTCCCTTCCCTTCCCTTCCCTTCCCTCCTCTCTTCTCCTCTCCTCTTTTCCCCTATCCCCTTTCCCCTCTCTCTACTCCTACCCGTACCCCCTCCCCTTCACCCTTCACCCTCCCCCTTCCCCTTTTCTTTCTCCTTTCCTTTTCTCTTTATTGTTTTATCTATTTGGATTAAATATATTGAAAGAAACTAGATTGCTGCTATGAAAGAAGTATACCAAGATATTTTGTTCCATTAGAAAAATGAATGTGGACTGAATTGCAAAACATAGAGGGGATGTTTAAAGTATTAAAAAAAATCCATGATGAAGCAGTGTAGTAGAAACAGCAGTATAACAAAGAGGAATATGTAGAGATACATTAAATGGAGCTAGTGAAAGCTGGATATATTTTGATTTTCTTTTCTTACATCTTATCCCTTGTCTTAAAATGCATCTCCTTTCTTTTCTGCATTGTGTACAATGTTACTTATCTCTAAAGCTAGTAGCATGATGAGTATGTATACTATACATGCATGCAGGTCATCAAGTATGCATTTTAGACCCTTTTAAGCATATCAGTTGAGTGGAGTTGACAACAATGTTACAAAATTCAGAGCTGTGAAATACCCCAAAGAAAATCCTGTTCTGATACGCAGATTAATTCAGGAAATGCAGATCTCAGCAGTTTTCTTAAAAATGCTGTCCAAACAAAATCCTGAAACATCCCTAAACTTTGAATGTAAAAGACTTTAATGCCAATCCTTAATATGTTCGGATAGGTTGGTGGGGGAAGGAAAAAAAAACTTTTCTGAAAATCTGTTAAATTGCTAGACTATGTGAATGTCAGATTTGATCCAGAACAAGGCAGCTGTCCTGGGTGTCCAATCACACTGGGCCAATAAAGAATATTCTATTCTATTCTATTCTATTCTATTCTATTCTATTCTATTCTATTCTATTCTATTCTATTCTATTCTATTCTATTCTATTCTATTCTATTCTATTCTATTCTATTCTAGTTCTCAACTTACAACAGTTCATTTACTTCAAAATTACAGTGGCGCTGAAACAAGTGACTTATGACCATTTTTCACACTTATGACCTTTGCAGCATCCCCATGATCATGTGATCAAAATTGGGAACTGACTCAGATTTATGACTGTTGTCATGTGATCCCCCTTTTTGACCTTCTGATAGGCAAAATCAATGGGAAAACCAGATTCACTAATTTAACAGCTACAATGATTCACTTAACAACTGCGGCAAGAAAGATCATAAAATGGAGCAAAATTTACTTAACAAATGGCTCACTTACCAACAAAAATTTGGGCTCAATTGTGGTCATAAGTTGAGGAATGCTTCTATTCTGTCCTGTCCTGTTCTGTCCCGTCCCGTCCTGTCCCATTCTGTTCCATTCCATTCTATTCCATTCCATTCAATTCCATTTTTTTTAATCCTGCCAATGTGGAGCCAAACAGCTAACTTTTGATGTCAATGGAGTCCCTTTGCCTTCAAAAAAGGAAATTAATTGTATTCATGTTTCTGATTGTCAGAGTTCCTGTGTTAAACTCCTGTCAGCACATGATCCTTCTTCAGAAAGCAGAGATGAAAAAAAAATGGGTGGGAAGAGGAAGCAAATTAAAAGTTAAGTTATTTCATGTCAGCCTGTCTTTGCAATCACTGACCTTAGTGGCAGTACATGCCTCCAATTATTTTGATAAATCTATTTTACCTTTACAGAATTATAACCATAGCAACATTATCTCTCCATAACAGAGAATAATTTCCATTTTCATGCCTGTAAGGGTAAAGGATAGTGGCAAAGTAGCGAAAAAAGACACAGTTTTGCTCTGCTTTGATCTTGACAGTGCTAAACACAATATAGTAGAAATGGGGATGTAAATAACTGTCTGCTATTATTATCCTGGTCATGCTCCATGTTTAACTCCCTGGACTTGTTGAAATCAAAGCCCACAGATTGAGCAATTTCTCCAGTGGACCTGGAACGTAAGACAAAGGTGACATTTGAAATATTTGTTCCATGGGAAACTCCCCAGCTGAAAATAGTTTTATGTTATAACTCTTAGGAGAGATCATCAGAAACTATCTTGTGTTTCAAACTAGATACATCACCCTGAAATAGCAAAGGAAAGAAAATACAAGACTTTGAATTATAATTCTGGTGATGGATACTAAAAAGTACTACGGATTATAAGAGGAACCACGCAATCATTCCTGGACCAAACAAAGAATTGTCTACTCTATTGAAGTGCTAATCAGCCAGCAGATACTTTGAACAGATGATGGGCAAAAAAAATGGACTTGAGAGAAATAGAAGTAGGAGAAAACAATAAGGTGGATGAAAGGAAAGAGAGGTTATTGGAATGTCCTTGAAAGAATTGTGGCTTGTTCCTGGAGGGAAGCTAAGATGGCAAACATTTGTGCAATCACCAGAGTTTAAGCCTGACTCAATGGAATCTAACTAATTAACTATTCTGCATTTTGGAAGTAATGTACCACCAAGGATTAGCATGCAGAAAGGACAAATGGAATACAACTCTGTTCTGTATTCTGCTTACTACAGAATGAATTTCTCATACCTTTTCACACCGAGAAATATTGTCATTGGCGTCTCCAGTTATTCCAGTGTAACATTAAACCATGCTTTACCATAGGTTGAATGTAGGTCTATCTCTGATCCTTGACTATGGTTCTACCAACCACTTTACTGGCATTTAAAATAACTTGAAGGAAGATTGGGCCAAGACTAACAGAGCAGGATAGGCACAAGGAAGGCTAGGATGCTGGCAGGATGATTTTAAGAAAGTGAAAAGTAGAAGATTCTGTTAAGGCTGGATAACTCTAACTGATTTATTTTATTTTATTATTTTATTTTATTTTATTTTATTTTATTTTATTTTATTTTATTATTTTATTTTATTTTATTTTATTTTATTTTATTTTATTATTTTATTTTATTTTATTATTTTATTTTATTTTATTTTATTTTATTTTATTATTTTATTTTATTTTATTTTATTTTATTTTATTTTATTTTATTTTATTTTATTATTTTATTTTATTTTATTTTATTATTTTATTTTATTTTATTTTATTTTATTTTATTTTATTTTATTTTATTTTATTTTATTTCATCCTACAACAATGTAATTCTTCTCAGTTGCATTTTCTCCACAGAAATTACTGGCCCAGTAATTTCCTTGAAAACCAGAATAACAGAAAAACAGAGTTAGAAGGGACCTTGGAGGTCTTCTAGTGATTCCTTCTGGGACCTAATCAAATAGGACTATCCTCCCTATGTGAGACAACATTAGAATGAACAGAACAGAATAACAGAATAGGAAGGGACCCTGGAGGTCTTCTAGTCGGGCAGGAAACCCTGTTACCATGTCAGATGAATAGTTGTCAGCCAACTAAGCACTCTCTGGGGATGATTTATTGCCCTTCTATGTTACTGTTCTTTGGAGAGCTCAGGTTGGTTTATCTTCAGGATTCCTGTTATTTTATTTCCCACAGCAATGTTTTGAGATAAAGTTGGTTGGGTCACTGACCGGTCCAAAATCATCAAATGAGCATTATGGTCAATAATCTGCATCTTCCTAGGTTAACTTCTATAATATAATCACTATACTATAGTGGTTCTCATTTTTAATGACTTTTCTGTGCTTTGGATAAAAAGGAACGATCCCTCTATTCATTTGAAAATAATCGAGTGGAAGAATTAGGTTCTTAGTCCTTCCCCTTGCCAAGTGCAGAAATCAAATGAAAACATATCTGATCGATTCAACATCTCTTTGAAGGCATCTAGGTAAGGTAAGCCCATCACCTGATTAGGTAATTGGTTCCACTAGCAAATCTTATCTTCCTATATTTTAAATCCATTATTCCACATCCTGCATTCTGGAACTACAGAAAACAGATCAGAACATTTCCAGTTCCCTTGATATCTTATTATAGAATTTCATTTACAAGCTCCTTATCAAGCTTTTTGTCAGTTTCTCTGAATCTTTCTTAAAGTGTGGGCTAGAGGTGGATACCACTCGCAAGTTGGGAATTTAACCCGTGCAAAATAGAGTCACAGAAGTACTTGGAAATGATGTTTCTATTGGATCATCCTAAAATAGCATCAGTTAGGGGCATCTGCTTACCATTTGTGCCAGCATGTCCCGCTGCTAGTTCATATTGAACTTGTCACTCAAAGAAAATGCTATTGCTGCCAAGCCAGGTATTCCCATTCCATGTCTATATTATATCTACATCTATATCATTCCCATTGGTCAAAGAACTTCGACTATTGGTGTCCAGAAGAAAATACTTCTTTGCTTCCGCACCCATCCTTTGAAACTTCTTACCATACAAGGTGACATTGCCTCCACCCTTCTATCCTTCTACGGGAGACTGAAGATGTGGCTCTGTCGGTTAGCCTGGGGTCCAGATTGAGGAATTCTATGCTGGACATTGCTGCTGAATTGATGGCAGATTCCATATCCCCCCTTGCTCTCTGATCTCTTCCCGTCCATCTTTTGGTTATATATTCTCATTGCATTTCTTTTCAGCGTTTATTTTATTGTTCTATTGTTTTACTTCTGTTTACACTCTGTTCACTTCCGCCTATTTATTGTTGTAAGCCACCTGGAGGAGCTGCACAACAAGATAGGCAAGAAATAAATTTAACAAATAGTAATAAATAATCTTTGTATTAATTTCCTCTATGACTTCCTAAGGGACGCGGTGGCTCAGTGGGTTAGGACGCTGAGCTTGTTGATCAGAAGGTTGGCAGTTTGGCGGGTTGAATCCCGAGTGCCACGTAACAGAGTGAGCGCCTGTTACTCGTCCCAGCTTCTGCCAACCTAGCAGTTTGAAAGCATGTAAAAATGCAAGTAGAAAAATAGGGACCACTACGGTGGGAAGGTAACAGCGTTCCGTGCGCCTTTGGCATCTAGTCATGCCGGCCACATGACCATGGAGACGTCTTTGGACAAGTGCTGGCTCTTCAGCTTTGAAACGGACATGAGCACCGGCCCCTAGAGTTGGAAATGACTAGCACACATGTGCAGGGGAACCTTTACCTTTACCTATGACTTCCTATTGTGTTATATTTTTATTCCATTTTTACCCCGTGTCTCTAATTTATCATTTTATTTGTAAATGTTGATTATTAGGGTATTTCACCCCAATCACCTGCTCATTATTCATGGATGAAAAATAGTGAAGAGTATTGGACCAAGACTGATGCATTTCTTTCAGTGTTCTCCTCCACACTTATATGGAATGGAGGCGCTTTGAGAATGGATTTTGAGTTAATTTGTGAACAATTGTCATGTCAGCTACTCCACAATAAACTAGCTTGCTAATCAAAATTTGATAAGGTGCCAATAATTGCACCTAGTGTGTAGGACCCTAACCCTCACCCTTGTACACCACATCCCCCTAGATATAATGGTCTTGATTCTCTCACCCCTCTAATATCCTGTCGAAGGAAGATATTTGTAAGTCCCAAAAGTATCAGAGACAACCTAGATCTGAAAGAGACCTTGCAGTGACTTTCGAAAGGGTGTGTGCTTGTGTGTGTGTGTGTGTGTGTGTGTGTGTGTGTGTGTGTGTGTGTATCTGTGTTGGGGGAGATCATAGATAATACGAAGCAGCCCTTATATCCTCTTAAATAAATGCTGCACAGTAGACATTGAGTGATGATTTAGAGTCTGAAGAGATATAGTCTTTCCTGAAGAAATAAGAGAGAAGGTTTATTCTTTCCAATGTTCTACGCAACAGCATGTATGATATGTGGAAATCTACCCTGTGCTTCATCTCAAAGAGAAGCAGGAGCTAAAGAACTTTGAGGCACAAGTTAAATGTTGAAATATTGACAGTGTCTATTGGAATAAAACAGGCATGTCAAATTGCCAGCCTGAGGGCCGGATGTATCATAATAAAACTGCACCCATCCCATTGCCGGCAATGGGGGAAAAGTCACGATACGTCACACGATGTCACGTGACATCGCGAGTTTGACATGACTGGAATAAAAGAAGATCAAAGGGAGAAGAATGGAAAATGGCCTAATTAAACCCCTAATGTTTAACTTACACTGATCAAGGAGTAGATTAGCACAAGGTGTGGCTAATTCTCAGGTATTTGATAATACACTTAATTCTTCAAAGAGTTCACAACCTCTCTACCCATCTTTCTTCTATTATCCTATAGTAGAGAGATGTTAGCAACAAACTACAAACCAATAGAGTGCTCTGCCAGTTCTTCCATTTAAATTTAAGTTTTATTTCCTGGAACTTGTTTTTCAGTGAAACCATTTAGTTTTTCTATTTTATTGGATAATTTTAAAATTATTTTTAGTCCAATAGTCATAGATCATTCTCATCAGAACCGTTGATGCATTTATTTCCTTCCAGTGCCCTCTATTGTCCAAACTTCAAAGTTGTCTTATCACTTATTTCCAAATATAAACACAGACTGTTTCCCATGGGAAGAATTTAATTAACTTCAAGGTCTTAAATCAAGTATATCTGAGTCCTTAATCTGTCTGAAACTTTCTAAAAGCAGCCCAATAATACTTTTGCTGTATATTCTGATTTATTTTTTTACAAACCATTCAATGCAGTTAAGACTTCTTTCTTAAACGAATGAATTCAATATGACTTGCCATTCTGAAAGTTCTCAATCATTGCAAGCAGTAATAAATAAATAATAAATAAATAGATCCAAGGTGATTAAGAGATGAACCTCAGTTAAATGTTGAACAGATATCGGCTACTTTAATGGTTTTACATAATGGAATTCCATTACTCAGTTCCCAACATCTGCTCACAAAAAAATAAGTTGTACAGAATATACTTGGGTAATCTTGAGATATCTCCTTCTCTGTAGAGATTTCTACAGTCTGAAATTAGCATTTGAATGCCCTTTTCAGCTGTAATATCATCCATCCCTTTTAGGGATGTCAGTTCCTAATAGTGTTTACTGGAAGTCTCTTTGGAAACCTGGAAGTGACAGTTGTCTTGAGTGAAATTCACAAGAAATACTTGGAATGAGTAGTAAACACAAACACACAATCTTTACTATACATCCTATACAGCGTCTCACATTAAACTCCTTTGAACATGTGATCTCATCAAATGTTCTGTTTTGGGTTGAATCAAACTGTTTTGAGGATTCTGGAAGTAGCCTAACCTCAACAAAAACCCTTTTCAAAATAGTCAAAAGAGCTTGTTTTATGTTCAAAATTGTGGATTTGAGCTCAGAGGTTTCGTACACCTATGCTTTCTGAACATTTTTGTTAGAAATGAATGTGAGGAATTACTAAAGATCAAAAATAGTACATAGTGTTTTTTATGCATCACATGTTGGATTTACAGACAAGTGGAGTGTAGAGCTTTGTATCTGTTTCCAAAATGTAAAGACTCAAAGACTTTTCAGCCAGAAAAACCTTAACAAGTCATACCTCCACTTTTTTTGTATTTATAATGGAACAAAACCAAGGCTCCAAGCAAGCACAATGATTAATATCTGGGTATCAAATAAAAGAAACTAATGATTAAAATCTCATTTTTGCATTTTTGTCTTCTCTGCCTTTGTGTTTAGAGGAGTCATAATTGCCTTTAGCAAAGTGGTACCAGCTACTGCAGTACCAGAATTCCCAACAGTAGGAACAAGGCCTTGATAAAGGAATATGGAGATCTGAGCAGAAGCTTATTTGGCAGTTTAAAAGAATATTGCAAGAGAGAGAAAATACAGCTTCCAGGGATATTTTCCCCTTATCCTGAAACTGAAAGCAAGTGAATGTAATTGGCATGAGAAATGCTGAAATGTTCAGTTCTGAGCCACAGCTATGCTCCAAACACCGACTCTACTGTTTCACAAAGCAAAGGCACCAGTTCTAGCCATTGTCTTCCTTCCTTCCTTAGTATTTCAAAAATGTCCCAGCTTTTGGTTGCCATTCTATTTGGAAGTTTTACTTTAGAACAATAATCCAGCATAGTCCTCTTAATAAACAAACATTATAGGATGGATAGAACACAAACAGGCTATCACATATATGAATAGTATCCAGTCTTACCACTCACCACATAAAAATAATTTGATTCATTCTTCCTGTTCTGCCCTCCTCCTCCTCCTCCTCCTCCTCCTCCTCCTCCTCCTCCTCCTCCTCCAAAAATCTTCACCACACATTTGGGTAGATCCACAATCACACTCTGGTAATCTGGAACAAAACTATCCAGAAGAACTTTAGTTTTATTCTCTTGCAGAACAAAGGAGTGATGAATAACTAACTGACTTTACTTATTCTGTGCTTTAATAACAGATAGGAATGACATTTAAAAAGCAAGTCTCACTGTGCCGGGTGGCTCTCTGGTATGTGTTGTGTTTAAGCTGTTGTGCTACAGCTCTCGTTCTCATTGGAAGCCAACAGATTTTAGGGGCGGTTCAGTCCATTCCCTTTTAAATAGGCAAATTCGGAATTCAGTCCCACTGATTTCATTGTGGTGCAGCTGAAATCCTATACACAATTTCTTGGGGTTTATTCACTAAACCCATTGGGACAAATGTAGAACTCGTAGGATTTGAAAACAAGTCTAAAACCATTCAACAAACTTGGCACAAAAAGTGATCCTGTGCAGAGAAGGCCAATGCCATCCTTCCCTCCATCAGAACAATCAGGAAAGGATGTGAGAACACTGGCAAGTCACCTTCAGTAGGAAACTCAAAAACTGGGAGTAAATATTTCCATGTACATTAACTATCTTTCTAAAGTTAAATGGTTCAGGGTCCAAAGCCTGTCAAAAAGCAATGAGTATCTCAGATCAGCCCAGATTTTGAGAGATGAAGAACATTAACAAAACTATATTTGTGTTTTTTTAAAAAAAAATAAAATAAAAGGAAAATGCCAATAACAACAGCAAAAGGGGAAATAATTAAAGAAAAAGATTGACATAATTTAATGTCAGTGTAAAATTTATTCAGTTCTTAAGCTTGTCATTAAATCTAGACTATATGGAAGCATTGAGTCAACTTTTCAGTTTCAGAACATGAAGACTTTTTCAAGAAATGGATAATAGACCCATAGGTTGGATCCTTTGTTTAGTGTCAGCAGGATACTGTCCATAAAACAGCAATTTTCACATTTTAGGAATATAGTGTAACACCACATTCACATCTTTAACTATTATATTTCTTTCCTAAGTTGTTTTGTGATTTGAGACCAAAACAAAGCTGTAACTGAACAAGACCAAACCATATGAGTCAAAGAATCTTAAAATTTGTTCCAATACCACCACAAAAATTATTTTGGGAACTGTGCTGCAAGTAAGATAAGGTTAAGGTGAATAGTATTAAAAGTGGATAAGTTTAAGGTTGTATCTGAGGAAAGGTAGGGAGGATCATATGTGAAAAAAGCCATTTTTTTTTTGTTTTTAAAGCAGCAAAATAAATCTGAGCTTCTCTTTCTCTCCAGGCAAAGAATGAGGCACACCAACAGAATGTTTCCTTGTAGTGTTCTGAAAGGAAGGGATATTGTAGACCAGGGGTATCCAATTTTAAGATTTGTGGACTTCAGTTCCCAGAATTCCCCAGCCAGCATGATTCAATGTCAAGAAGTGCTTCAAAGTTGTGATTCCAAAAGCATAATACTTTCCTCAAACAAAATCAGCCTTTATGGGTTGTTATTATTACACACAGCTGTGATAATAACCATGCCGACTGAACCCAGCTTGCATTTCATCTCTAACAAACTTTCTAGGGTGGAACAGGCACATTTAAGTTTTAAAAGAAAGCGCAAGTCCAAAGAGTAACTAACAGATTTTGCTTTGCATATATGCAACATCCGAAAGTACATATGCTATAGATGTTACAGACAACTTTCATTGTATGGAAATATAGGTTAGCTGCAGCATGGAGACAAGTACGGAGAGTTTCCTCCTACTTTGGGGGGTACAGAATATTTTAGACATGATTAGGCTAAGAAGCAGAGCCTCCTTATTCTCCTTGAAAGTGAGCTTCACGGTGATGTAAAACCTTTAAAGGGTTTAAAGGGAAGAAAAGTTATGAAGGTTGTCACTTTTGATCTTACTTTCCACTCTGTCTCTGCATTTTGAAGAGAAGAACAAAGAAAAGTGCTTCTAAACTATTGCCAGTTGTAAGCAGAGCCATCTCCTCTTTTCTTTGGTCTTTAAGTTTTAACTCAACTTCTTCCTGCCAAGCACAGCAGGAGCAGGTATTTGGCCAAATTCCCTTCCCTGGGTTACAGCAATACAAATCCACCCATTCTATGGAGCCTCATTGATATGAAACAGCAGCATTTCAGCTGAGTTCGACTTTCCAGCACAATGTTGTGGCAGAAAAGATACAATCCATAAAGGATTGGTCTCGGTTCAAAAGGCAGTGACTGAGAGAGACTAGAAAGCACAGTCTGTATTCTGAAGGAGGGATAAACCAAAGGTACAAAAATAGAGCCTGTTAGAAAATAATTGCCCATTAAAAGGCAATTTCCATCAAACAAGCTCTTCTATAAGTCATCTTGTTGCTTAGAGTTCCAACTGCTTTGATGGGTACAGCATCACAATATTTATGGGGCTTAATTAACATGTGAGCAGCATAACAATGGGCTCTACTTTCTCTTTATTCATATCTATTCACCCCCTCAAGGAACCACCTTGATGGTTGACTTTTCAATCTTATCTTACTCCTTATCGGATAGAAATGTTTAACTCATAGGGTCCAGTAAAATGTTAGTTTTAAATGTCTTAAATCATTGCAAGTCAAACAGCATGGAATTTTTGTCACTTTTCAGAAAAATGCTACTTTAGTTCAGGATTTACTATAACACAGTCTCATACCTGGTTATTTGCTGAATAGCTCCTACGGATACTGGCAAAGTCTCATGGATGACAACAATTACCCCCTTACCCTACCATGAGACCATGGCTGGTGCCAAATCAAAACCTGGGTTAGCCATTCTCCTCATTCCTTCCTCATCCACATTTCAGTGATATAGACCAACTCTGCCTTCTCATCCATATTTAAATCATAATGAGGATGGGTTAATTCCAGACAGCCCTTGCATTCAGTAGCAATAGTCACTCTTGGGGCTCCAACTATAAGGCCCCTACTTTTTGAGATGAGGACTGAAAGTTGGATAAAGGATCAGTCCAATATTTTTTTTATTTTTTAATTCCATTTATATCCCGCCCTTCTCCGAAGACTCAGGGCAGCTTACAAGCTTAGCAGTAGCCTTCATTCTATGTATATGCCTGCTTATTAGGGCTTTCACACACACCCCAAGCGGCATTATTACAAAGTCAGCTTATTGCCCCCAACAATCTGGGTCCTCATTTTACCTACCTGGGAAGGATGGAAGGCTGAGTCAACCTTGAGCCTGGTGGGACTCGAACCTGCACTAATTGCAGGCAGCTGGTGTTACTTAAGGAGGCATTAGCCCACTGCTCCACCAATTCCAGCTTCTATGAGTGCAGCCTCAGCCTCCTGCCATATATCCCCTGGTCCATTAGAAGCATAATTATATGACCCCAATTGACACCCCCATCTTGGCCATCACCCCAGACTAGGAAAGCAATCAAATATCACATCTTCACCCAATTAACCTGGGTGATTCTTGAACTATACAGTTCTTCAAACATCCCACTTCTATCTCCATAACTCAGATCCATTTTACTTTTGTTAGAAGTGGAGAGACAAAGCTCCAGTGCAGAAGATGCTCTCCCAATATTTTCATGCAAGGAATGTCACTGAGGAGGCAGAAATAGAGGAAAGAGCCATTAGTTCCAAATAATGATTGCAAGATCCATCTAAATCCAAGAATTAATCCCTACGGCTGCAAACCCTGATCTCCTACTAACAGACAAAAGCTCTCTTTGGAAATCTCATACTGCTTCTACTACTGGGTGTCTGCCGATATGCAGTGGTCAAGGAGATGAAAGGAATGCAGACAGATGAACCGATCAGGATCAAGATATTGGTGACAAGCCTGAAACGGTCCAAGCTCTAGCACTGGAGGACAAATGGACTTTCCACCTTCAGAAAAGGCACCTGGATGCTGCAAACTGAGACACACCATTCTCTTGCCAACTCCTCCTGCTTTGCCTTGTTGTTGGCTTAGTTCTGAAATAATTGGTGTTGCCTCCAAGCAGATGTTCACATTGTTGCAATTCTCTCACTGTCTTTTTGGCCTTGTTCTTCCCACGTGGGCATTGGTTTCCAATAGGCTTCCACTATGACTCCATCACCTCCTGCAAACTCCAGACTGTTGGTGTCTTCGAGTTCCTCTCTCCTCTCTCCTCAACCTCTTTCTACCTAAATGGGAACTGACCTTCTTCCATGCCTTCCTAATAACTCTCTACAGTGCAACACACTAAGCAGGAGACTCTCTCTCTCTCTCTCTCTCTCCCTCTCCCTCTCCCTCTCTCTCTCTCCTTCACACACACACACTATATTTTTCATATATTTTATTTCAATGTGTGTTTGTAAGTGAATCCATGTGTTTCTATATATACTAGATAATGCCTTTATGGCACAAAGAAACACAATCATAGCAGGTGTGCTTTCTCTAATTCAGGAATAACAGGATTGCTGTGATGTTATTGTGAAAATCTACTGTTTAGATGTTTGTCATCATCTCTCCCATATTATTCCCTGCTTTATAAGCAAAATGAACATTTTAGTTACTGAAAATGAAATATATATTAAGAGAGAGAATAAACTTTATGCAGAATTGGAGATGAAAAACTTCTTTAAATAATAACAACAGAAGCTATTTTAAGAGAAACAAGAATCTTCCCAAAGGAAAAAGTATTAATTAGCAGTTGGTTTTCAACATGAGTCAGTCCCTTATTCCTCTATATAAAACAAGTGAAGTCCATAGTATAATAAACAAGCTGCAAGCTTTAAGAAGCTTGAATTCTGAAAAGCACTTCATTAAAAAAAATCCTTTCATTTTAGAATGTTCTGTTCTGGGAGACCATTGACACAAAAGCTGTCTAAGTCTTTTTCTCCTTTCAGTGTTCAGTTTGTCCTCCCCCACCCCAACTTTTATGTATATTAATCAAGGACTCACGGACAAAACCACAGAATATAATACAGGAAACTAAAATTCTTTGAGGAAGATGTGGAAGTCGAATGGCAACAGGAGTGTTCTTAATCATCATTTCTGGCTTCAGAATGGCAGGTACAACTGGGCAATGGAAACCTTGCCCTTATTTGTGTGGTGTACCATGCATGCAACAAATGCCAAAATGGAGCGCTGTTTGGTCATCCCCCATTTTGAAACCAGTCACCATCACTGTAAAGTCCCCTGAACAGAGAAGCAACTGAAAAATCATCTTTATTTCATTATGACTTTTGCTGTCACCGATTATTTCATTATTCATTATTTCATTATCATCATGATTGTGACTTTGGGACCTGCCACTGGCCGACTGAACTTTTCATCTATTCCATCTACTGCCACCCTCCATTGCCTGATGTTACCGTTACCATTTCCCTTTATATGCCAGCGTATACCTTCAGAGAACTTTACTCACTGCGAGATTCCCCCCTCTCGCAGGAGCGTCCATCTGTTTTACAGAAGATCTTTCTTGATGTTGGGTTATGGGACCCTGAGAGATGGCATGATGCAAAGAGCAGTTTGAGGGGTTTTTTATTGAGATTTTTAAACAAAATTTTAAGGGGATCCAGGAGGGGGGAGGCCCAAAGGATCCGGAATGAACTTGGGGGAGTTCGATCTAGACAGCAGTCCAGACCATCAGATGGTCATGGGGGGGATTAGGGGTTTGGGGGCGACTCAGCTCTGAGTGAAGAGGGTCTTCCCATCCCAATGGTGATTGGGAGGGGCAGAGAGTGTGGGAGCAGAGGGCTTTATCGCAATTGGGGAACGGGCCACCGCTATCTTCAAGTGGTTGCCTGTTCCCGCCCTCGTGGCTCTCCTTGCTCCCCCGGGGGCATAGGATTGCAGGACCCTGGGCTCAGGTTGGTTTATTTCAATGCCAGGTCCGTGGTGAACAAGGCTCCCCTCATACATGATCTTATCGAGGAGGAGAACGTGGACCTGGTCTGCATCACAGAGACCTGGTTGGGCCAAGAGTGGGGTGTCCCCCTCTCGGAACTATGCCCACCGGGCTTCCAGGTGCTTCACCAGCCATGGGCCCAGGGCAGCGATGGGGGGTGGGGGTTATTATTTGGGAAAGTCTTTGTCCGTGAGTGGCCACTGTCCCTCAGATAGGCAGGTGTGAGTCTCTCCTTTTGAAGCTGGGTCCTAGAGTTCAGTTGGGCCTATTGATTATATACCTGTCTCCCAGCTGCATGTCATCGGCCCTGCCCAAGCTCCTCGACATCTTGCCCGGGTTGGCGATTGAGTTCCCCAGGCTTATAGTTCCGGGGAATTTCAATCTGCCTTCCATGGGTGAGGTGTCTGAGTTGGCTCAGGAGTTCATGGCTTCCATGACAGCCATGGACCTGACTCAAATAATTCAGGACCCGACCCATAACGGAGGGCACACACTCAACCTGGTTTTTATCTCTGGGCAGTGGATTAATGATCTGGGTAGGGGGGATTTAACTATCCATCCCTTGTCATGGTCCAATCATTTCCTTCTCCGGCTAGACTTTCAGTAGGCCACCTGCCGCCACTGGGAGGTGGAACCGACCAGGTGGTTCCACCCCAGGCACTTGATGGACCCTGAGAGGTTCCAGACGGAGCTTGGGACATTTCCTGCTTCCCTTGCCCACGACTCTGCTGAGGTCCTAGTGGTAGCCTGGGAGAGGGCTGCTGCTGGGGCCTTGGATCGAGTTGTGCCTTTGCGGCCTCTGACCCAGCGCAGATCCTGGGTGGCCCCATGGTTTACCGAGGGACTCCGAGAGATGAAGCACTGGAAAAGACACCTAGAGAGCTGTTGGAGGTCCAGCAGATCCGAATCTGATCGAACATGGCTAAGAACTTGTCTTAAGTCTTACCTAGTGGCGATGGAAGCGGCAAAGCGTGTTTACTTTTCCGCTCTCATTGCGTCTGCAGATAATCGCCCAGCCGCCCTGTTTAGAGTGACCCGCTCAGTGCTTAACCAGCGACTGAGGGATGACCCCTTGCAGGGTAGGGCTGAGGAATTTGTTCAGTATCTGCAGGACAAAATCGCTCAGATCCGGACTAGTTTGGACTCTGACTGGGCGGAATCCGACGGAGTGGAGAGGGCAGGTCTTGGTCATACCATTTGGGATGAGTTTGACCCTGTGACTTTGGATGATGTGGACAGGATTATGCATAAGCTGAGCGCTGCCACTTGTTTATTGGACCCATGTCCCTCCTGGCTGGTTTCGGTCACTAGGGAGGTGACAGGGGGCTGGCTCCAGGCAGTTGTTAATGCTTCATTGACAGAGGATGTCTTCCCCTCTGCCTTAAAAGAGGTGGTGGTAAGGCCCCTCCTCAAGAAGCCTGCTCTGGACCTGGCCTTGTTGAATAACTATTGTCCTGTCTCCAACCTTCGCTTTGTAGTGAAGGTTGTTGAGACTGTTGTGGTGCGTCAGCTTCTGCAATTCCTGGATGAAGTGGACTATCTGGACCCGTACCAGTCCGGTTTCAGACCCGGTTACAGCATGGAAACGGCATTAGTCGCACTGGTAGATGATCTCTGGTGGGCCCGGGACAGGGGTTGCTCCTCTGTCCTGGTCCTACTTGACCTCTCAGCGGCTTTTGATACCATCAACCATGGTATCCTGCTGCGACGGCTCGAGGGGTTGGGAGTGGGAGGCACTGTTTTATGGTGGTTCTCTTCCTACCTCTCAGGCCATTCGCAGTTTGTAGTGGCAGGTGGGCAGAGATCTACCCCGAGGCCCCTTTTTTGTGGGGTACCTCAGGGGTTGGTTCTCTCCCCCCTCCTGTTCAACATCTATATGAAGCCACTGGGTGAGATCATCCATTGATTTGAGGTGAGGTATCACCAATATGCCAATGATACCCAGTGTTTTATCTCCAACCCGAGCCAACCCAGTGATTCCCTTGACATGATGTCCCAGTGCCTGGAGGCGGTGCGGGTCTGGATGGGAAGGAACAGGCTCAGGCTGAACCCCTCCAAGACCGAGTGGCTGTGGATATCGGCATCTCATACTGTCCATCAGGCTCCATCTCTTCTGATGGGGAGGAGCTATTGCCCCCCTCAGAAAGGGCCCACAACTTGGGTGTCCTCCTGGATTCATGGCTTAATTTGGAAGATCATCTAACTGCCATGACCAGGGGGGCTTTTGCACAGGTTTGCCTGGTACGCCAGTTGTGCCCCTTTTTGGACCGAGATGCCCTATGCATGGTCACCCATGCCCTTGTCACCTCTCGCCTGGATTACTGCAATGCTCTCTACATGGGGCTGCCCTTGAAGTGCGTCTGGAGGCTTCAACTGGTGCAAAATGCGGCCGTGCGGGTGCTTATGGGAGTATCTCGATACTCTCATGTTACACCACTCCTGTGAAAGCTGCATTGGCTTCCGGTTGCCCTCCGGGTACGACTCAAGGTGCTGATAATCACCTTTAAAGCCCTACATGGCTTAGGCCCAGGGTACTTGCGAGACCAACTGCTGCCAATGTCAACCTCCCATCGCCCAGTTCGCTCCCACAGAGTTGGCCTCCTCAGGGTGCCGTCAGCCAGGCAATGTGGGCTGGCGACCCCCAGGGGGAGAGCCTTCTCTGTGGGAGCACCGACCCTCTGGAATGACCTGTCCCCAGAGCTGCGGACGGCCCCTGACCTTCGGTCCTTCAGCCGTGACCTAAAGACCTGGTTATTCCAACAAGTGGGCCTGGACTGATCATGGTTTTTAAATTTGGTTTTTTATTGGTTTAAATTGTTCTTAATTCTTATATTGTTTAATCCTCTTTTAATTTTTGTTTTTATATCTTTTAACTTTTTATTGTTGTGAGCCGCCCTGAGTCCTCAGGGAGAAGGGCGGCATATAAATTTAATTAAAAAAAATGATTCCTTTGATTTTAAAGTATTGCTAGAGATTTGGGAACAAGGTGCCTCCCTCTTTAATGAAGCTTTTGATGAACTCCAGAGAAGCAGGAGGTTTAGCTGCTTGCAGGAGCTGATCATGCTATTGTCTTCCTATTGAATGATTTTTCAATATCAAAGGACTTAGCAGGAAGAAAAAAAATGTGATGTACTTGATTTACTTTTGTGCCTGTATGGAGCCACTTCCTAATTCTGAAGTGTATTTCTCATTAGGTGCTGACAGTTATCAGCTCCATGAGATAGAGATGAAAGAAGATTGTGTATACCAGGTGTTGTGTAGCGCAGGAATGAAGACGAGGCAAGTGATTTCAGGAAAACTCATGATTTATTGCTTGCAAGATCTTAACTGAGAATTGGGCTGTAAGCAGCCGCAATATATAGTCTAGCCCCTAGGCGGCAGCCAATAGGTTTGAAGCAACCATTGCCACCTAGGGACAGCCAATAGCAGCACTGGAGACTTGTAGTCTGGGTTGCTGGAGAGCCGTTAGCTGCTCCAGCAACCCACGTGCTATTACCATTGAG
The DNA here is from genome assembly GCF_964194415.1 of Vipera berus. Taxonomy (NCBI): domain Eukaryota; kingdom Metazoa; phylum Chordata; class Lepidosauria; order Squamata; family Viperidae; genus Vipera; species Vipera berus. The sequence continues at coordinate 69,615,083 of NC_138203.1, forward strand.
CCCAATACATAACACCAGGGGTGTCCAATCATGGTAACTTTAAGACCTGTAGACTTCAACTCCCAGAATTCCCTACCCAACATGACTGGCTGGAGGGTTCTGAGAGTTGAAGTACACAGGTCTTAAAGTTGCCAAGGTTTGACACCCCTACTGTACACTATCATCAGTGGAAGTCTTGTGATATAATCTGCAATGACCCTCCTACATGCAGAGGCTGAACAGAGGAGAGACCACAAAAGAGTCCAGAATGCTAATGAGGCAGCTTGTAGTCTCCTATGAGGCTAAATAGCTACTTAGCTACTGCTTAGCTACTGCTAAGCTTGTAAGCCGCCCTGAGTCTTCGGAGAAGGGCGGGATATAAATGGAATTAAATAAAAATAAATGTTACTCAGTGTCTTGCTAGAGAATCATGATTAATCTGTCAAACACTGGAGTCCAAGACAGCTTGTCTTTATCCTCAGGGAAGGAATTGTGTGAATGTGCCTGCATCTGTTTAGCCAGGCTATTTAATTGCACGAACAACCAGAAATATGTGATCTTGTATGCAGCTTGATTCAGCAATGCTGAGGTTTAAAAAAGTATTAGATGTAAACGCTGTCATTTTCTGATACTATTCTACATTATCATGGTCTTTCCTGCATTGCAGCCTTTAGAGGTTTCTGTGAACCTGCACATAAATGAGCCAGAAATGAAGATGGTTTAAGAAATCCTTTCTAGATTTCATCCCCTTCCTCTGTTTGCCCTCAGGGATGACCAAGTATTTTTTGGTTAATACAATCCCTGATTGGTGGAGTCTTCTGTTTTGGTTTTTTTTTACTCTCCCATCCATGCCACAAAAACAAGCCCCATTTGTTTTTAATTTTATGGGCCTGCCTTTTGAGAAGTGATAAAAAAATGAGAAGGGTTTTTGAGTTCTTCACTAAAAAGAAACTAATTATAAACTAATAATCTAAATTCATTAATGTTATGTTCTGCTTGGGCTAGAAGGCAGGACTATTACCGCATCCTCACAGTCACATTATCAAAATTTGGGTTCTTGGCCACCCGACATATTTATGATGGTTCCAATATCCTGGAATCTCGTGATCACCGTTCGTGATCTACCTAGCTGGCTTCCAACAATCAAAGTCATTGGGGGGGGGACTGGATTTGCTTAATGATCATGGAATTCGCTTAACAACTGCTGTGGTTCATGTAATAACTGCAGCAAAAAAGATTATACAATCATGAGTCACTTACCCTCCACGCATAACAACAAAAATCTGCTCTCAGTTTTGGTTGTAAAATGAGGACTATGTGTATATACAACACACATAAAAACAGGCCGCACCTTTGACCCCAGTACTAAGGCCACCACTTTTTCTTTTCTGACTACAATCCTCAGATATCCCTGAACGTAGCACTCAACTGACACATATGCAATGGGAACACAGCATTCTCTGCCCTAAATAGGAATAGCACTTAGACTTTACAGCCCTCTCTAAGCTATTTACAGAGTCAGCATATTGCCTCCAACATTCTGGGTCCTCATTTTACTGACCTCGGAAGGATGGAAGGCTGAGTTAACCTTGATCCAGTCAAGATCGAACTGCTTGCTGTGGGCAGAGTTAGCCTGCAATACTGCATTCTCACCACTGTGCCTCCATGCTTCCTGGACAGACAGAACACTTTAAGGGGAATTTCTCTGTACAGGCATTTTATTCACTTATTCCATCCCATTATTCCAGCTATTATTTGCCTTTATTGTATTTTAAAGGGGCACGTTCCTCTCCATACATTACTTCCTTCGGAAGCCTCCTCTCCATATTTCAAAATCTGACTGCTGTATTTCCCTTTAAATTTGAAGCAAAAAAAAGTAATTTGGAAAGCATGCAGGTGCGTGTGCAACACAACTCTTTAAAGCAGCCACAACTTTTCCAGGGTCCATATGACTCCCTCTGCAACCGCACAAACCCAGGGAGTTGGAGTTAATGGAGTTGTTATATGAAATCGGTAGAAAGTTCCATAGCATTGCTTTTTGCCTTTGGTTTTAAGTACCATGCAGCCCTATTAAATACACAAAGCAGAGGTATTAATACTCTTACAGAGTTGGTTAGCTGAATCCTGCTCACGTATGTATATATTCAGCCTGAAAGTATATTGCTAGTACTGCTGTCCACACAACTGTAAAAATGCTCACTCAGAAATAAGTCCTCCTGAAACCATGGAGCTTTCAAGTTTCCTTCTTCTGGGTTGAACTGTAAAGCACTTTCACTTATGACTCCACTAACCAATAAACTTGAATTGCTTACAGTGTATTGTATATGACAACAATATCCCCAAGGCCCCATTTCATTTTTACCACTATATCCTTTTGCTTTGTCTGTTGAGAATAAGCTGTGCAGCTCCCAAATAAACCATGTCAGGTGTTTTTAGGCTTATCTGTCAAAATCCTTGTCTAACTTTTGTGTGGCTTTTGTTTTTCTTTTTTTATTTTCTCAGTAGTTTTTTTTTATAACAAACGTCTATCCTATTCTTAGTGGTGAGACAGTTTGACACATGTCTTAATCTGGCTATTCTTGACAATCCCAAATATGTTACAGAAGGCCGTGGCAAACCACGTCCATGTAGCTGCCAAGAAAACCACATGGACATGTCTATAAAACCACCAGGAGCTGAGCTCAATTCAAAGAAAACTTAACAATTTCCTTTTTAAAAAAATGCTTTAGTACTTCTGAGCATCCCATATTTGAGGTAGTGTAATAGAATTGCATTTAGAATTGAATGTTTCTCTCGATTTTGATCAAAGACTTGGGCCTGTACTAAAGATGCTTTTCAGATTCTCCCAGTGGAATATTGGTTTGATAAATGCACATCTAGAATAAATAAAACATTTCGCATCAGTTATTCCTAAAATCATCATTGCTATAAGCTGTTATAAGCAATTTCTATACTAGCTAGGGATTGCTTATAGGTAGTTCTCAACTTACAACAGTTCATTTAGTGACAACAGCACTGAAAAAGGGACTTATGACCATTTTTCACACTTATGACCATTACAGCATCCCTATGGCCACATGATCAAAATTCAGATGCTTGGCAACTGGTTCATATTTATGATGGTTGCAGTGTCCTGGGATCATGTGATCAGCTTTTTTGACCTTCTGACAAAGTTGATGGGGAAGCCAGATTAACTTAACAACCATGTTACTAACTTAATAATTGCAATATGCCCAAAGAAATTCACATTAGATTCATCAAAAAATCGATCAGAGATGAGATTTTATATAGAACCAGAGATGATCCAATAGAATTTAGAAGGAAACAACTAGTTGTTCTTAAACAAATCCCTAGAAGGGTAAGAGATTTAAGAAGGCCATAACAACACATAACATCCAAACTAACAAGACAAAATATTAACTTCAGGTAGTTGATGCCGGAAGGAGTTATGGTGACATGGCAAGGAAAAAGATACAGGTTAGACACAATAGATAAGGCAGAAGAGTTGTTCAGGCAATATTTTGGTAGTGAAGAAGAGTTAGAAATAAGAGAATTGAGAGAAGAAGTTGCCATAGGAGAACAGGTTATAGAAACAAGGGAATTACAAAGTAAAGAAAAGGAGAAGGGGAAATGTGGATAGTGGTAATGGTGATGAGGACAGACTCAAAGAACTTAAAGAGATCAGACCAATTAGGGTGACAAGATCAAAATATAAGCAGTGATATGGAAGAAACAGCGATTTTATCCTTAAATGTCAATGGTTTAAACTCCCCCGCAAAGAGGAATAAAATTCTCAATAAGCTCAGTAAAATGCATCTGGATATAATAATCTTACAAGAAACACATATAAATAAGCGGCATCAAGACTTACTGAATTATCCTAAGTTAGGAACTATGTTTGTGTCATCATCACAACAGAAAAAGGGAGGAATAGTGGTGTATATTAGGGATGGAATCTTGGCAAGACAAATTTATAAGGATGAAGAGGGTAGAATATTAATAATCAAGGTCTTTTTGAATCAAAAAAGTAGCCCTCATTGGAATTTATGCCCCAAATGAAAGACAAAAACAATTCTATAAAAAATTGCATAAGGTTATTAGAGAAAATGATAATGAGAACATTTGTTTAATTGGTGACTGTAATGCAATAGTGGACAGAGAGCTAGATCATAAAAGTGGTATAACAAGGAAAGGAATTAGAAGAACACTTCCCAGTACTTTTTTTTAAATGGTGGAGGAATTTAACATACAGGATAGCTGGAGGGAGAGAAATTTGAAAACAAGGCAATTCACATACTATTCTGGTCGCCACCTATCATGGTCCAGAATTGATATGGTCTGGCTATCAAAAGAATTAAATCTGGAAGTAGAGGATGTCACAATAGATACAAACCTATGGGAAGATCATAATGCAATTACAATCAGATGGAAAGGACAGAAGAAAAGAAGGAGGTGGACCCTAAAAAGAGCAATTTTGAACCAAAAGGAATTCAAATCTAAGATGGAAGAGCAAATGCATATATTTCTCCAAACAAATAAGAAAGAAGATACGAACAGTCAAAATCTATGGGATACGGCCAAAGTAGTTATGAGAGGAGTTGTAATCATATACATGGCTAGTGACAATAAAAAAGGCAACTCCAAAAAAGCTCAGAGGAGGAACATAGGAAATTGGAAATACAACTACAACAAAAACTGCAAAGTAGGGATCTGAAACAACAATTAGACTTAATTAAACACAAATGGAATATTATGGAGAAGGAGGAAATGGCACAGAAAATAAAAGGTGCTAGACAAAAAATTTTCAAACATGTGAACAAACCTGGGTGATGGCTGGCCTATAGATTAAAGAAACAAAAAGACAAAAGATGGATTAGTAAATTATGTGATGAATGGGGAGATGATCTATCAGAGTGAAGGGGGAAAAATGTGACATATAAATTTTATAAGAAATTCTATAAAGAAGAAAAAAAGTATTAGTGAAGATACTACAATCCCTCCAGAAAGCTGACCTACCGAAGGTCCCGGAAGAAGTCCAAAACATGTTAAACAAGGATATAACACTTCAAGAAATTACAGAAGCAATTAAAAAGCAAAAAAAGCAACAAGATGCCAGGCCCAGTTGGATTACGATCTGAAATATATAAGAACTTTCAAGAATTGTTAGATCCAATCTTAATTGGTGTATTCAATGAAATGTTAAAAAAAGCAAAGGCTCCAACTTCATGGGAAGAAGCAACTATTACATTATTACCCAAAGAAAATTCTGATTTGACACTTATCCGAAACTATAGGCCCATATCATTACTTAATTTGGACTATAAAATTTTTATGGCGATAATGGCAGAAAGATTGAAAAGGTTTTTTGCTGAGTTTATCCATCCTGATCAAAATGGTTTTTTGCCCAAGAGGCAGATAAGATATAATGTCAGGATTATACTAGACACGTTGGAATACTATGAGACCCACAATGAAAAACACATTGCACTTGTTTTTGCTGATGCACAAAAAGCATTTGATAATGTTAAATGGGATTTCATGTTGAATCAGTTAAAATACATGGAATTTGGCAAAAAGTTTATAAATATGTTCAAAGTAATTTGTTTGAAACAGGAAACAAAAGTAGTATTAAATGGAGAAAGGACCAAAAGTTTTCAAATTCAAAAAGGCACAAGACAAGGCTGTCCATTATCACCATTATTATTTGTCCTCTCTCTAGAAGTCTTGACCAGAATAATTCAGAAAGAAGAACAAATTAAAGGCTTAGAAACCAAAAAGGAAATATTCAAATCACAGGCCTACGCAGACAATCTGGTTTTTATTGTGGAAGAGCCTTTGAAGTCTGGTGTAAGGTTGTTGGAAGTATTGGGAGAATATGGTGAAGTAGCAGGCTTAAATATTAACAAAGAAAAAACTAAAATGTTAGTTAAGAATATGATGAAATCACAAGAAAATGAGCTAGTTGGGAAACTGAATATTCAGACAACAAGAAAGGTGAGATATCTAGGGATTCAACTGATGGCAAGATGTGTCACACTTAAAAGAGATAATTATGATATATTAGTCGAGCAAATTAAAACAGACCTAGACAGATGGAAAAACTTGCAGCTCTCCTTTATGGGAAGAGTTGCAACAATAAAGATGAATGTATTACCTAAACTACTTTTTTATTTCAATGTATACCAATCAGATTAGGAAAGGAGTTCTTTGGAAATTTAAATAAAATTATATCTAAATTTATTTGGCAAGGGAAAAAATCGAGAATTAAATTTAAACTTTTACAGGACTCTAAGGAAAGAGGTGGATTCGGCCTTCCAGATTGGGAAAAATATTATCAAGCAGCCATGCTCACCTGGGCGAAAGAGTGAGTACACTTAAGAAACAGGAGATTATTAGCCTTAGAAGGCCATGACATGCAGATAGGGTGGCACGCAATTCTTTGGGAAGGAAAGCATAAGGCTCATCAATACTTCCAGAAGCATTACATCAGATGGGCATTATTAGATGTATGGGTTAACATTAAAAAAATGTAACTATATGGAAATTCCTAATTGGCTATCCACTTTGGAGATGTTTATACACCCAAATTTTATGAAATTAAGAAAGGTGATCACATACAAAGACATCTTAGGCGAAGGAGGAGAACTAAAATTGAGGAAAAAAATTATTAGAAGGAATAGAACTTGAATGGTGAGTGTACCTTCAAATAAAATCGTGACATATGAAGGATAAAAAAGAATGGGGAATAAAACCACAGCACAGAGAATTAGATAAAATTTTATTAGGAATAGAGGAAAAAGAGATAAAAAGGATACACCAATATTTATTGGAACAGGGTATGTTGGAAGAGCAAATAAAAGAAACAATGTTAATTTGGAGTAAAAATTTTGGTTTCGGTATTGATTTAGACAAATGGCAAGAACTATGGGAAAGGAATAGGAAGCTCACATTAGCTACTGCATACAAAGAGAATTTATACAAGATGTTCTATAGGTGGCACCTCCCCCCTGTGAGCTTAGCCAAAATGGATAAAAAGACCTCACCGAAGTGTTGGAAATGCAAAGAATCACTAGGGACCTATTACCATATGTGGTGGGAATGTTCAAAAGCACAAAAATTTTGGCATTGGGTAAAACTGTGGTTAGAAGAGATATTAATGCAGAACATCGAGCTAAAGCCAGACCTCTTTCTGCTGGGTATTACCAAGAACAAACATAATAAATGATCCTTATATCTATTATTACATATGCTAACAGCAGCAGGATTAGTCTTTGCACAGAGATGGAGAGATAAGGAGACACCCTCAGAAGAAGAGGTAATCAATAAGATTTTATCCTGTGCCGAAATGGATAGGTTGACGTTAGAACTCAAGGAAAAAAGCGAAACTGATTATTATGAAATCTGGAATAAATTGTATATTTGGCTGGGAAAAAACATAGGGAAAAACATTTTGAGTTAGCAAAATACATCGATCAAGAAAGTTACTGGTCAAAAGAAAAATTTCAAAGTGAAAATTAAGATGATAGATGAGGGGATCTAACTGAGAAGAAATACTTGTTTAAATATGTGGATTATGTATTATAGAAACTAATTGTTAATGATTTCTTCTTACAAATGTAAATCCAGCAATCACACTGTTAACCAACTATTATGTGATCCATGTTTTTAAAATCAATAAAAGATTTTTTTTAAAAAATAATTGCAATGATTCACTTAACAACAGTGGCAAGAAAAGTCTTAAAATGGGGCAAAACTCACTTAACAAATGTTTCACTTAGCGACATAAATTTTGGGCCCGCTTGTTGTTGTAAGTCATAAGCCGAGGACTACCTATGTTTTGTCTCGGGTCTTAAATGTCCACGTTCTGCAAGCAGTGATCGGGGTATTCAGAATGAATGTCTGCAAGGGGTCAGCCCATGCCAATACATCTACCAGGAGATTGTGATGTAACCCCAGACTTCTAAAGGAAGGATGCAAACAGCTATGTGACCTGGTCACTGGCTGAAGTTATTGATGTACAAAATAACTGAAGAGGCCTAGTGAAGCCTCTGTTGCTGCCTCAGTATGAGTCTTTACCTCAGTTCACTTTCTGCCATTGCTATTTGTTTCATTTATTTATCTGTCACACTGGCATGCCGCCTATGTTGCCAAAGACGACTCTGGGCAGCTTACAGACATGGAATAAAATGCAGTATAAAAGAATTAAAAAAAGATCTTAAATTTTTAAAAGTCAATTAAAACAAAACCCAGCAGGACGCAGAGGAAGGGAACAAGGTGGTCACAGGGAGGTGGTGGGGAGTGCTCTATCCCATGAGCCACCTCTAACATGCCACACTCAGGCTATTTGGCACAGGCATGTCTTCAAGGCCTTTCAGAAGGCCAAAAGGGTGGGAGTGGATTTGACTCGGGGGGGGGGGGGGCTGGAGACATGGCAGACAAGTCTCTTCTGGACTGCTAGCCGAAATCCCTTGGTTGATGGAGTGTGCAGCATGCCTCTTCTGCTGGCACAGGTGAGGCTGTTTAATCCCATCGAGATAAGTCAGTTTCTTAGATAGCCTGGACCCATGCCGTGAAGTGCCACTCATGTCAACTGGTTAGGTATCTGAATAACTTCATTTAAATTTACTTATGGTTTAAATTAGATTATTGTAAAGCAGAATGGAGTCTGCTATTAGCCATTAAATTTTGAACAACTTTGTGACCAGCAAAAGAACTCTACCAGATGATTGTTCCTTGTGAATTTAATAATAAGGTATCCTTCAGGCAATGCCTAGGTGGAACGGCTCCAATTATTTCCTATAATTTAAAATAGTGACATCCTGTGAGACCTGTGGCCAATGAGAGCTCCTCTTGCACAAAAGGGACAAGAAAATGTTCTCAGAATATAGGTGGTCCTCGACTTACGACCACAACTGAGCCCAAAATTTCAGTTGCTAAGCAAGACAGTTGTGAAGGGAGTTTTGCTCCATTTTATGACCTTTCTTGCCAAAGTTGTTAAGTGACTCACTGCAGTTGTTAAGTTAGTAACACAGCTGTAAAGTGAATCTGGCTTCCCCAATTGACTCTTCTTGTCCGAAGGTCATAAAAGTGGTTATCACATGATTCCGAGACAAGGCAACCATCAAATACATGAGCCAGTTGCCAATTATCTGAATTTTGATCACATGACCATGGGGATGCCACAACAGTCTTAAGTGTGAAAAGTGGTCATAAGTCACTTTTTTCAGTGCGGCTGTAACTTCAAACAGTCATTAAACAAAAGGCTGCAAGGCAAGGACTACCTAGTTTGGGTAGTCAAGAAACTGGCTTATCAGCTATCAATTGCTTACACACATTAGCCCATTTCAAAGATGCAATGGTGGTTTCTGTCTGACCAATCAGGGTGCACAAGCCATAAATACATGGCAACAGGTTGCCATCAGAATGATTACAAGGGCTGCTGACATAGGCGAACCATGAGACCTTATAACCATTCTGGTGTCAGTGCAATGTAGCCCCTTGTTTAATACCAACTTCTACAGAGTCCACAAAGGTCCATGGTTATCTTTAAAGAAGTGAGCAAGGTCTTTTTTAAAAAATTAAGTTGTTCATTTGTGAGGTGAAAGGGCGCTCCACACTTCTATAGCAATAATAAGTGTCGAATTGGGACTTCCAAAAAAGTAGATATAAAATTCTATAATTACCGAACTCAGAAACCATTTATTATTTCCCAGCTCTATTACTTTGCCTCGACGAGGACAAAGTGCCACATTACCGCGTTCCCAGGAGTGCAAAGGGGCTACAGCTAATTCACATTTTATCACAGAAATGTAGGGTGCTATGGTTCTTTGCAAAGCTCCTCTTGCCATTTGCCCCTTTGAGCATTCTGGGATGATCAATTGCCTTTATAATGCCAACTATAAAGTTTTAAGTCACGCATAAGCACATTTAAAGTGGAACATAACAAAATAAAGACATCATCTAACAAAGGTATACATCAGTGAGTATAAGTTAATAAGCCTGCGAATGGAAGTTTTGGTGAGAAAGGAAGTGTTAAAGGATCTTGACATGCTTTGTTATCCTAGGCAAAAACGAGGCTAGCAGGAAAATCTGAAAGTTGTGTTTCCCATACATTTTAAGGGAACTAGGTTGATAAAAACTGTGTCAGGCATGAAGAATCAGGATCACAGTTCTGTAACTAAACTAAGTTCTAGTTAAGCTGATTTATTGCTCATTGCCTATATAGAAGAATCTAGTCAACGAATGTTCAACCTTCTCCCACAGGCTGATGTGTACTATTTTCAGAAATTTGAATTGTGACAAACAGACCATACATTTAAAAAGGAAAAAAAAATCGGTATCTATAATGGAAAGTTGAAACAATTCAATCACCAGTAAGTACTCTGATGAGCAGCCATTAGCAAAACAGAGAAAAAGTCATGTTCGCATACAAATTCATTGGAAATACATACACATATAATATAATAGGCATCCTTGGCTTTCTTTGCCCCAGTGATCAAAACTGGCAGAGAGACTGCACAACCTTATCCCCTGATTTCTCTTCGGGGAGTTGAGTGGTTTATAAATACACTTATTATTAGTATTAATAAGAGTAGATCCATGGCTAATTATGCTCATTAATCATTCATGCCCTAGTCAAATCTAGGCTAAGTTATTGTAACTTAACAGTGAGTTAAGTTGCAGTAATTTATTGCATTTTACAGGAGACTTCATTTGAACATGGATTTATTTTTTTTATTTTTTTGCTAAGCCCCATTGTAGTAGTCAACACATTAAACCAGACTATTATAATTCATGATCGTTTATCCTGGTGGCCATTTTTTTTTGAAGTACCCTAAAAGGGAAGGAGCAAATTAAGTTTTCATGGGAGGGAAATCAAGAGTAAGGGAATGGCAATGAAAAATGACTGCTTCTGAGGTCTTTCAGATGTCATTCTCGTACAGAGAAAATCTAAAAGGAATTAACTGTATTCAACTTGATCAAATGGGCAGATGAAGGTGAGAGAAGGTGGTTCCTCGGAAAGCACAATTATTATTTTATAATTATTTTAAGAAATTAGCATATTCATAGAGCCAGTGTGTCTGTTGTATGAATGATAGGTTAAGTCGTGGCTGGCTGCTTTGTAATTTTATGTTTTTGTTAACATTATATATTGTGTTGTTTTTCACTTGTTTCATTGTAAGCCACCTAAAGTTATGTAAAAGTGAGATGAGTGGCTATATAAATCAAGTAAATAAATAAAATAAATATTGGGGATACATAAATAAATACTATTAAACATAATATTATATGTTCGCCTGCATAAACCTTGGTGTATGCTCATTGTTAACTACAAAAAAAAATGCTTGTGGTTGGATATTTTACCTAGGGATTATTCCAGAATCAAAGCTTTCTTCACCACAGAAAGTAGCAAAACTAGTGATAAAGAATACAGATTTTCCTGGACTAGAAAGAAGAAAAAAATGTGATGTTTTGGGAAACTGTGGTTATAATAATTGATGGAGCTGCTTCTGCATCTCCGATAGTAATAGATAAATCCTCAGCTCTTCAGAAAATGTGAAATAATGCATTGAATCAGCTACCTGTGGGCAAAATATGGTTCTGCAGTTGGACAATATATAATACTACTAGAAAAATTCCATTTAAATACAATCAATCATCTTGTTTGCATTACAGATAATCCTCAACTTGTAACAATTTATTTAGTGACTGTTCAAGCTTACAAAGGCACTGAAAAAGTGACTTGCAACCAGTCACTTATGGCTATCACAGCATCCCCATGGTCATGTGATCAAAATTTTGGTGCTTGGCAACTGGCATGTATTTATGACAGTTGCAACATCCCAGGGTCACGTAATCGCCTCTCCCAGCTGGCTTCCAACAAGCAAAATCAATGAGCGAAGCCAAATTCACTTAACAATCATATGATTTATTTAACAATTATTGCAAATAGATCCTAAATTAAGCATCACCCAGTTAACAACTTTCTTGCTTTTGAAATTCTGGTCCTGTTTGTGATCATAAGTTGAGGGCTTCCTGTTCACTGTTGGGATTACTTAATTATTGTTTTTGGATATAAAAATCATTTTGTATATCTTTCAAAACCCTCATATCAACTTCAGTCTGCTTCTAAAATCCTTGAGCACGGAGAAGTTGGAATGGGCGTGAGGCCAAGGGATTGGTTGCAATTCAGAGCCATCTGAGTTGATTTCACATGTGCCAATATAAAATCTAAACAGTGTTTAGATTGTTTCTGGAGACAATACAAGTTTAAATCTACTTGAATGTTTTCTTACATTTGGTTCATATATTTATTACAACTTTAGCTCAGTTTTATCCTGAATGATCATGGAGACTTACATTGGGATGTGCCCTAGTTTTATCCCTATGGGGTATGGCTCAGGTTTATTAATTGATTTCCCACCTTTATTATTTTTACAACTAACTCAAGACAGCGAACATATTCAACGAACCTTCTCCTACTTTCCCCACAACAACAACTCTGTGAGGTGAATTGGAAGGAGAGAAAGTGATTGGCCCAAAGTCACCCAGCCAGCTTCATGGCTAAGGCTGGATTTGAACTCACAGTCTTCCTGCTTTCTAGCCTGGTGCCTTATGTTTCAAATCACCCAGTGAGCTTCATGTTCACCAGGCCAAATCCAACGATGTAATTACTGTGGCTTTTAAGAATGGAAGAACGGCTCTGAAGAAAAGAAAAAAATCACTTAAGATGTAGCATGATTAAACCTCCACATTCATTTAGAAGCAGACAGAATGATGTATATAAAAAAGAGAAAGGACAGAGAGTTGTCAATTCCATTTACATTTACAAGTGCTCCAGATGATCATGAATGACTCTGTATGACTGAATGAATTATATTTAACAACCATTTATTCTTATTTAACAAAGCCTATGGCTCAGTGCATTTAACCAAGCCTATGGCTTAGTTCCATTAACTTCACTTGCCTGATTATTACACAAAGAACATTTTCTTGATTTCCAAACTAAAGCTTTGGAGAATGTGTTTCTTTTTGGCAGTGCTTTAAAATTTGTTGTCTCCCCTTTGTATCTAACAGAACTATTATATGTAGAGTCCTTGGTATTCTCTGAGGTTGCAGACGTTTCATTACCCAGCTAGGTAACATCATCAGTACTATTTTCCCATACATAAACCTAAGTAATCTCAAGAGAGTATTGTTGATTTTTTTTGTGGGTGTTCTTTTTTTTGGGGGGGGGGAAATTTCCTCAAATATACAAGCTATCAACTACAACATATTGTTATAGGTCCCTAAATTTGACCAACATATAATGCTACACTGCATTAGCATGATTTAGCTTTAAATTCTCAATATCACTCTAGATTCCTTGCACTGTCAATTTCTAGAAACAAAAGCATTAACTCTAATTGGTTAATTGGCCACTGATTTAAAATGCATATTTTAATTACAGCAAATTCTATCAGTTTCATTTCAAGAGATTTTTCTCCCTGAAGCAGAAAAACTACACCAACATGCACAGTTGCACCTTGATGATGTTTTGCTTTTATTATTTTGTTTGATTTCTAAATCTTGTATACCACCCACAGTCTATAACAGCAGCTCCCAACCTTTTCTATACCCTGCACCCCTAGAATGCTTCTGATATAGTCTCGCACCGCTTACAAAAGTTCAAAATAATGGCTATGAATTATACATATACACTATAATTTTGAAAAACCAAGTTTTCACACCTCCTGGAATATCATCTCGCACCCCCAGGGGGTGTGAGCATCCCCAGTTGGGAACCCCTGGTCTATAAGATTGAGGCAGGTGGCGCAGTGGTGGCGCAGTGGGCTAATGCCTCCTTAAGTAACACCAGCTGCCTGCAATTAGTGCAGGTTCGCATCCCACCAGGCTCAAGGTTGACTCAGCCTTCCATCCTTCCGAGGTAGGTAAAATGAGGACCCAGATTGTTGGGGGCAATTAAGCTGACTTTGTAATAATGCCGCTTGGGGTGTGTGTGAAAGCCCTAATAAGCAGGCATATACATAGAATGAAGGCTACTGCTAAGCTTGTAAGCCGCCCTGAGTCTTCGGAGAAGGGCGGGATATAAATGAAATTTAAAAAAAATATATATTTTTCCAAGTGGCACATCGTACTCTTAGTTTAGAGAACAATATGCATACTGACTTCTCAGCTACTGTATCCACTGTCATCTGCTCCAGTATGCATGGGACTTGGGCAGCCAATCAATTTATAATCATCTTCATCATCATCATCATCATCTTCTTCTTCTGGAGCACCACTTAAACATCATTGGCATTGACAAAATCACAATCAATCAATTTCAAAATGAAGCTTTATTTGGAACAGCTTACATCCTGTGCCAACACTTTAACACCATCAAACAACATCTGCCTATTCAAGGTCCTTGGGAAGGACTTGATAGGTAGATAAAAATGCCAAATCTGGTTTAAACATCTGGGTGACTATGCTACCAACCATAATAACAACTGACTCTTGCATTTAGTACAGATAGAGTTCAATACCAGTAGTCTCAACTTACAACTGATCACTTAGCAACCATTCAAAGTTGCAGCAGGCTCCCCTGGGGTACTTATGACCCATTTCTTAAGTTTCAACAGCCAGCAGCCACCACTGAGCCCATGTCAGGTGCTCAGTAACTGGCCCCATTTACAGCCAATTGCACCATCCCATAGTCACCTGACCACATTTTATCACAGTTTTGCTGAAAGCTGGCATTTACTTTCAGTTTTTGGCAGAGCCATCCCATAATAACCGCAGCCTTCACTTAATGACTGCTGCAAAAAGGTCATAAAATTGAGTCGGTCACATGGCAGACCTGTTTTATGATCATCATGACTTATAAGCAAGATAGGCACGTGCCATTATGCTTGTATGTGGAGAATTACTATGTGTACAGTATGTATTAATTCCTAAGGCATCTAATGATGCTTATCTGAGCAGTTCTGACCATAGGTTTCTCAGTGTCCGTGTTTCCATGTTTCACCGTTTCTTTTGTGTTCATTCCCTGCTGTTGTTAGCTTATCTAAATTTATTTTGCTATTTTGTTTTCCTAACCTTTGTCACTCTGCTAACCACTAACATGCAAAGATGGAATAGTCTGCTTCTGTCATTAGTTGCTTTTATTCTTCTCCAAGCTATTGTTTCTACTTGGAGTGGAATTCCCTAAGACATTGTCTAACCCAAAGACTGCAAACTTTGATACCTCTTATGACTGCCACAGAGTTGCTACCGTCTTCTCTGAGGTTACTGGTAGCAGATCTAAATTGTCTCCACACAGGACTTTTTGTGGACCTCTCAGGAAAGCATATGGGGAAATAAGCATGAAAATTAGTTTTTGTGCAGTGAAAAATAACATCCTAGCAAATCTTACCATTTAAAAATCAAGGGACAGATGTAAACCAGCCCTACCAACAAAAGGGAGGGTCAGGCAGTCTGTTTTATATGATGGCCAAGAAACATAGGAATGAATGGGCTTGACTATTGTTTCTGCATTCAGGACTTGCTTTTACAACAAGCAGTAGCTACAATAATTTCATTCTGGCTTCAATATACTTACCAGAAGCTCTTGGGATCTTGAGAGCTTGCCTACTTCCAGTTCTGTCTATTGGATGAAACCTGCCAAAGTGAATTCTTCTTGCTCATTCTACCATACAATCTATGTTTTGGTGTGATACTGATATTCAGGCTAGTTTTTAACCTATCGCCATAATAACAGCAGACAAATCGGTTCTTTGCTCCATTGATCAACTGTGTTTCCCAAAATGCAAAACAGGTTTTGTCATGAAGGTCAGAATCTTGACAATTGCTACAATCGAAGCAATTCATGAGGTGAAATCCCTGGCCTGTTTGTTTTGGTGCTATAAACCATGACTCCAGCCTTCTTGCATTCTCCCTAGTTATTGTTCACAGACAGATATTTCAAAGTATTTTTGGAAGGGTTCAGTTAAATACCTACACACGTCTAGTAATAGATATGATTTATATTCATGTGCAAGAGATGGATGTAATAAAACAAAGGAGAAAGAGAAGGAGTAAACAGTGCATGTGGTATATACAGGTAGTCTTTAACTCATGACTGTAATTGAGTCTAGAATTACACTAATATGTTCTGCTGGTCATTAAGTGGATCATCATATGACTGATACAATTTTACATACTTTTTGCAGTGATTGTTAAGTGAACACCATGGTTGTTAAGCAAACCCATTGTCCACAATATAAAATAAGCTGGTTTCCAACAAAAAATGTAAATTGTAGTCATATGAGCACAGGATGCCACAAATGGCCATAATTGTGGGATGTTTGACAAGTGGCCAAGCTATGATCACCTAACCAGGAAGGGCCACTAGAACTTCAAATCTGGGTCATGAGTTCTCTTTTTGGGGGTAACTTCAAACTGTCACTAAGCGATCAGCCATATATCAAAGACGATCTGTATAAAAATGTTTACTGCAGAAAGTTCAGAGGTTAGTGGATGGCATTCAGTATTTAGTCATTTATTTTTTTATAATCCACAGTTTTCTACAATCCACATTGCCAGCAGATGTGAGACTGCAAATGATGCTGAATCTCTGCTTAAAACTTTTCAGGTGGACACTTTGAGTTCAGACTTCAGAGATTATAACAGAATGAAAAATGCATGCAGGGTTAAAAAATCATCATGGTCTTAGGCTTCTTCCTTGTGTGGACCCAATTATGACTATACAGGTAGTCCTCAATTTACCACAGTTCATTTAGTGACTGTTCAAAGTTACAGCAGCACTGAAAAAAGGGACTTGTGACCATATTTCACACCATTGTAGCATCCCCATGGCCATGTGATCAATATTCAGATGCTTGGCAACTGGCTCATATTTATGAGAGTTCCAATGTGTCATGGTCATGTGATCATCTTTTGCAACCTTCTGGCAACCAAAAACAATGGGGAAGCCTGATTCTCTTAACAACTGTATAACTAAATTAACAACTGCAGTGATTCACTTAATAACTGTGGGGAGAAAGGTTGTAAAATGGGGCAAAATTCACTTAGCAAATGTCTCACTTAGCAACATAGATTTTGGGCTTAGTTGTGATTGTAAGTCTAGGACTACCTGTATGTCGGTCAAATTTAGGGACCTAAATACTGTAAAGAAAGATTGCCTGAAGGAAGGGGTTAGAAATCAGTGTTCTACTTTGCTAAATACACATTCAAGCTGATTTTATAATGTGCCTTTTTCAACACT
The DNA here is from genome assembly GCF_964194415.1 of Vipera berus. Taxonomy (NCBI): domain Eukaryota; kingdom Metazoa; phylum Chordata; class Lepidosauria; order Squamata; family Viperidae; genus Vipera; species Vipera berus. The sequence continues at coordinate 69,632,310 of NC_138203.1, forward strand.
ACAAATGTTGAGACATCTTGCATAATTGACTGTATACTAAAAATTCTGGAACTGATGATCTTCAAAGAAAGAAGTGGAGGTAAATTTCTTCCCAAGTATCCTTTTATTTGTTTAAAGAGCTTACATCATGATCTTTAAGTCACAAGAGTGGATTTGTAAGTAATCTCCTAGTTTGATTTACCTTATTCCAATTCCTACATCAAACTTCAGTGTGAAAAATTGTGCTCTGTAAAATAGGAGGACCAATGAATCACATACTGTATTGCCATAATCAAGGTTTTGCAGATTAATCCCTTTGCTTTATTATTTATTTCCTTCATGCGTTTAATAATGGCTTAGAATGGTTTGAAAAATTCATTTTCAGCAGTCCTGTCTTCAGATTAGACTGCAAAAAAGTATAATCACTAAACACAATGGAGATAATCAACTATTTGAGCACCTAATCTGGCCAGAAAAAAAATGTTTATTACTGCAACAGTGCAAGGAACAGGAAGATCTCAGCTGGATCCACAGACCCCCAGGTTGACTTCTGTGTTTGACATTTAGGTGGTCCAAATCTATTATTTCCTTGCAAACCGTACAAATCCCATATGGAAATTGTTGCAACTCAATAAACATGGAACCATATGACGCCACTTTCACAAAGTCACTCTCAAGGAAGGACTATACTTTACAAGATTGTGTTGTTTGTTAGATGAGAATAACCTATTTGCTTCTCAGTAGTAAACAACAGCTAGCACTGCTTTTTTGTTGCCACAAATTCATAACAGTAGAAAAGTTATTATTTCACTAGACCATGTTGCATTATGCACTGTATTGCTGTACTGTTTCTTAACTTTTATTTTCTAATACATTTTAATTTTGACTTTCTTATGCCAAATAGTTCAAAATGTATATTTCATTAATCTATCTATTAATCTATCATCTCTCTCTCTCTCTCTCTCTCTCTCTCTCTCTCTCTCTCTCTCTCTCTCTCTCTCTCTCTCTCTCTCTCTCCCCCCCCCCCATATTACATGTTCTTGGAAAAGAAGGGAATTAAAATATTGAAGAATTTATTTGTTTTCATGATGGTTTATTAGAAATGCACAGCAGTTTTCTAAGGTTAAAAACAATAATAATAATTTCCAAAGAAGCTGAAGAAACAGTGGATAACCTAGTTAGCTGCTGCAAGAACATCACACAGACTGAGTACAAACAATGTCAAAGCAGCAACCATGGTGCATTGGAAGATCTGCAAGAAATATTATTTGCCTGCAAGCAAGAACTGGTGGGACCATAAGATAGAGTAAGTTATAGAAAATGAAGAAGCCAAAGTGCGCTGGGACTTTAGAATTCAAACAGACAAGCACTTGCCACATGACACGCCAGACTTAACAATTGTCAATAAAGACAAAAAAATCTGGATGGTGGATGTTGCATTACCTGGAGACATAGAGAATAGAGCAGAAAGAACTGGAAAAAGTAACAAAATACAAAAAGCTGAAAATAGAAATATAAAAATTATGGCAAAAGAAAGTAAAGATAGTACCAATAATATTAGGTGCCTTGGGTGCAATCCCAAAATAACTGGAGCACCACTTGAACACCATAAGCATTGACAAAATCACCATCAATCAGTTGCAATAGGCAGCTTTATGTGGAACAGCTTACATCCTGTGGCAGCACCTTTAACACCATCAAACAACATCTACCTATCGAAGGTCCTTGGGAAACATTCGATAGGGTGGATAAAAATACCAATTCAGTCTACATATCTCACTGACTTTACAGTGAATCATAAACACCAAGCCACTAATTAATTTGAACTATCCTCAGTTTGATTTGGAATCATTATACCAATCTATAACATTCATGTGAAAGATGACTTGCCACAACATTTTAAGTGGCATGCCAGCATTCACCAACACCTGACAACAACTATTCTCAAAAGCATGTCCCATTCTTGCATGATTTTTGGAGCCTGCAGGGGCCATGCAAGAATGGGAGGTGCTCTCATGCATTCTTTGGACCTTTGAGAAGTCAAGCAAGAGGGCTATGCTCTTGAGCAATGTCCAGAGCCTCCAAAAAACATGTGGGAACAGGGTGTGCTTTAGCATAGGTTTTGGAGAATGCAAAGGTGGCAGAAGAAAATTCTCCAAAACTGCTTCACAAATGAAGTCCTTGTGTTACCGGGTGCAGCCTTGAGTAGGCTGCAAGGACCTGTCAACACAAGAGGACATCACCCAAAGGTAAGAGATAAGTTGTATATCCTAGAATACACCAGGCATAGGTCAATTTCACCATTCCTCAAGGCTCACAGCTGTCCCATTGAGTGCTGCTGGTCAGGGTGATCTAGTGGTGGTGGTTGTTGTTGTTAGTTGCGAAGTCGTGTCTGACCCATCGCGACCCTATGGACAACATTCCTCCAGGCCTTCCTGTCCTCTACCATCTTCTGGAGTCCATTTAAGCTCACACCTACTGCTTCAGTGACTCCATCCAGCCACCTCATTCTCTGTCGTCCCCTTCTTCTATAGCCCTCAATCTTTCCCAGCATTAGGCTCTTCTCCAGTGAGTCCTTCCTTCTCATTAGGTGGCCAAAATATTTGAGTTTTAGCTTCAGGATCTGGCCTTCTAAAGAGCAGTCAGGGTTGATCTCCTCTAGGACTGACTGGTTTGATCGCCTTGCAGTCCAAGGGACTCGCAGGAGTCTTCTCCAGCACCATAGTTCAAAGGCTTCAATTCTTTGGCGCTCAGCCTTTCTTATGGTCCAGCTTTCACTGCCATACATTGCAACTGGGAAGACCATAGCCTTGACTATATGCACTTTTGTTGACAGGGTGATGTCTCTGCTTTTTAGTGTGCTGTCTAGATTTGCCATGGCTTTCCTCCCCAGGAGCAAGCATGTTTTAATTTCTTGGCTGCAGTCCCCATCTGCAGTGATCTTGGAGCCCAGGAAAATAAAATCTGTCACTACCTCCATTTCTTCCCCATCTATTTGCCAGGAATTGAGAGGGCCAGATGCCATGATCTTGGTTTTCTTAATGTTAAGTTTCAACCCAGCACTCTCCTTCTTCACCTGGAACACGAGGCTCTTTAGTTCTTCTTCACTTTCTGCCATTAGAGTGGTATCATCTGCATATCTTAGGTGGTTGATATTTCTTCCGGCAATCTTAATTCCAACTTTTGAGTCATCTAGCCCTGCCTTCCTCATGATGTGCTCTGCATATAAGTTAAATAGGCAGGGTGACAGTATACAGCCTTGCCAGACTCCTTTCCCAATTTTGAACCAATCAGTGGTTCCGTGTCCAGTTCTCACTGTTGATTCTTGGTCCACATATAGGTTTCTCAAGAGACAAATAAGATGGTCTGGTACGCCCATCTCTTTAAGAACTTCCCACAGTTTGTTATGATCCACACAATAAAAGGCTTTAGCATAGTCAATGAAGCAAAAGTAAATGTTTTTCTGGAACTCTCTAGCTTTCTCCATGATCCAGTGTATGTTGGCAATTTGATCTCTAGTTCCTCTACCTCTTCGAAATACTGCCTGTACTTCTGGTAGTTCTCAATCCACGTACTGCTGGAGTCTAGCTTGTAGGATTTTAAGCATAACTTTACTAGCATGTGAAATGAGTGCAATGGTGCGATAGTTTGAACATTCTTTGGCACTGCCTTTCTTTGGAATTGGAATGTAAACTGATCTTTTCCGATCCTGTGGCCACTGTTGAGTTTTCCAAATTTGCTGGCAAATTGAGTGTAGCAATTTTACTGCATCATCTTTTAAGATTTTGAATAGCTCAGCTGGAATACTGTCACCTCCACTAGCTTTGTTGTTGCTCAGTTTTTCTAAGGCCAACTTCACTTCACATTCTAGGATGTCTGGCTCGAGGTCAGTGACCACCTCATTGTGATTATCAGGGACGTTAAGCTCATTCTTGTATAGTTCTTCTGTGTAATTTTGCCATCTCTTCTTAATCTCTTCTGCCTCAAAATGTCCATAACGAGTACCAAACGCCATCTTCCACTCATCACCCGGCCGAACCCTGACGAGGTTGTAAGCTCCACACAGGTCCAGTTTCGTGAAGATCTTAGCCTCCCGGAGTCGGTCCAAGAGTTCGGGGATGAAAGGCAGCGGGTAACGGTTGCGCACCGTGATGGCGTTGAGTTTCCTATAATCGCAGCAAAGCCGCAATTTGCCGGACTTCTTTTTAATGAAGAGCACGGGTGCAGACACTGGCGAGGACGAGGGCCGGATGAAACCATGAGCCAAATTCTTCTCCAGAAAGTCCCGCAATGCAGCCAACTTGGGGTCCGACATGGAGTACAAATGCCCCACTGGGAGAGGCACATCAGGGACTAAATCAATGGGACAGTCATAGGGCCTGTGCAGGGGTAATTGATCCGCCTCTGTCTTGATGAACACATCAGCAAAGTTGGACAGTTCAGGAGGCAAAGAAACCCCTGGGGAACCCTCCACCTGGCCGGCACAGATATGGCGGGTGTGGTCCACGCACTGCAAGCTTGGGAAGGTGACCAATTTCTGTGACCAATAGATCTGTGAGTCATGCGCCCGGAGCCACGCCAGGCCCAATACCATGGGGAAATGCAGATCTGAGGTGATATAGAACTGGATGGCCTCCACATGGGAACTGATGGCCATACATAATGGTTGCGTGGCAGCCGTAATTGGCCTAGACAGGAGCACTCGACCATCGATAGTCTCCACTAACATGGGCAGATCCACCAGGCACTGGGGAACAGCCCATTTGGCCACAAATGCTGAGTCCATAAAATTTGTGGTGGCCCCAGAGTCAATTAAGGCATGGACTAGAATCCCCTTTGGCTTGCCAGGAAGGATCAGATGTGCCTCCAATATCAGATGCCGTGGAGGTCCACAGGCAGCATCGGAAAGATGTCGCTCAGTGTTGTTGTGGGACGCCTGATCTATCACACCGTCTAGATCAGGCTCGGGGAGTTTCCCGACAGAAAAGTAGGGGACTTCCTCGGGGCAGACTCGGTCACTGATGCCTGCTGTCGCTGGGCAAAAGGCAGCCAAATGTCCTCGGTCCCTGCAGTAAAAACACAACCCCCCAGATCGTCGTCTATTCATTTCAGTCACTGGTAGACGAGACCTGGCGTCACCCAGCTCCATTGGCTCCTCCCTTTGAACTGGGGTCTCATGCACAACAGGGGCTGCAGGGGTCTGTGGGGTGGCACAGCGACTCCTTCGCTGCTGCAACCGAGCATCGATCCGCAGGCAGAGATGGATCAGCCCATTCAGGTCTGAGGGAATATCCACACAGGCCAGCTCATCCAACATCTCCTCCGACAATCCATCCTGGAAGGCATCCACAAGTGCAGCCTCATTCCAGGCGGAATCCTGGCTAAGCAGCCGAAAATCGCTGATATAGCCCTGTAGGGGGCGTTGACCCTGCCTCAGAGCTTTCAGGCATCGAGTAGCAGTCTGCATCTTTATAGGGTCCTCATACATCAGATGCATATGATCACAAAACCCCACAAGTTGTCCAACAATGGACTAGGTTGAGCCAGCAGAGGCGTGCCCCAACGAGCTGCATCACCTGAAAGAAGGCTTAACACAAACCCCACCTTATCCCGGTCAGTGGGGAAATCAGCTGCTCTCACACTGATAAAGAGCTGGCATTGTCCCAGGAAATCAGGAAACAGTTCTGGATTGCCAGTAAATTTATCCGGCATCGCAACTTGGCATTTTCTCCTGGGTGGGGGTGATGGTGGGGGTGCAGCATGGACCTGAGCTTGCAATTGAGCCACCTGAGCTGCCAACAAAGTGAGTTGCTGGGCGAGCTGGGCATTCTCAGCACGTAGCTGCTCCATAATAATAGTAAGGGGTGGGAGGCTGAAGGCAAACTGTTCTGTACCAGCCTGCTACCGGCCCTGCAGAAAAGGCAGGGACAAACCCTTTACAAAAAAGGAAAGAGGCTGGAACTAAGCCTGCCAAATTTATTGACATAAAACAGAGCAAACAGAGCCAAGCAAAAAACATGAACCATGAAACAGGAGCTATTCAAACGGTTGCCTTCAGCAAACCAGCCCTCCCACACATTCCCCTTTTAAACAATTCAGGGCGTGGCTTCTCTCTGCCTCCTTCCAAGGTGCCCCATTGCCTTCCTCTGTTTACTCCTGATTGACTGCCTCCTGCGTTGGGCGTCCTTGAACAGGGCCAGCTTTGGGTCATCTTCATCCATGCTGTCAGGCTCACACAGCTCGGTCTGCGTAGTGACCAGATGGGAGGGGCCTGGCTGAGGGCTCTGCGAAGCCTCCGGGCTGTTCTCTGGAGGCTCTCCAACACCCCCTCCTCCTCCTCTGAATCGTCCGACCCAACTGCCGAACCCACAGGCTGACCCTGAATCACAACACTAAGTGCAATTCATCTGACAGGGTTGTTTTGGGGAAAACAGAAGGAGAAAGAGGTATTGGATTTAAACAATCTTAAAAAAAGGAAAGAGAACCAATGTGACAAAGCAATAAGAGACACTACCAGGATCTAAGTTCCTAAGGATGCTTCATATTTATACCAATTTGACTAATAAAACAGACTCTTTGTTCATCAGTTCCAATAAACTTTGTTAAGTCCTTATTTCTAAACAACTCTTCTCTTTAAGAAACCATGAAATGTGAAGGGATACTCTGGAACTGAGGGGGATATGAATTTCACATAGGAGCCCATCATGTTCTTCTCAATAAGAAATTAGCTATGTTGCTGTCTTTGCATTATTGACACTTGGGGGAGGGAACCCTCTTTAATTTACCTGCCTCACATTTGGCTAGCCCAGCCAGGTTTGAACACAGAAACAGAGAAAGTAGCCTGCAATTTTATGCAAAGATTCTTTCCTATAACTTTTTTTATGAGTTTTCCAATATTACAATAGTATCTTTAAAAAGCAACGTGATGTCTGGGTTACAATAGTTCCATTTCAGACAGATACATATTATTACAAATCTCCAAATTGTTGTAACCAATACTTCCTCTCTCTTATTTCCTTTAATACATACTATCTCTTATCTAAATTAACATACTTCTCATTGCTATCCATCAATCATTTATCAGTTTTCTTATATTTTTCAATACTTTAGTATATTTTATATTTTAACTTTCCATCTTTAAAACATCAAACACCTTATATATTTTTCTAGCTTTAAATTTACACTGATATTAAAATTAAACATTTAAAATTTCTCATTTTCATATTGCTAAATAACCTCCTTTCCCTTTACCCAATTTTCTCCGATACCTAGTAATGTAAATACACTTCTTATTTATCTCATTTCCATATCAATGTTAGTAGTACAATATTAGAACAGTAGTCATTAGGATACCAATTGCAAGGAGGAGAAAGAGAAGGAGGACAATATAATATTCTTATTTCTCATTTATAGTTTCCACATATTAAAAATTAACCAAAATTTCTTCCGTTTCAACATTTAATACATCCTTTCATGTCACTACATCCAAGTATATTAGTTACACTCTATCATTCTTAACATATATACATCTTAATCCATGTCATTTAAAGAGCTCAATATTTCAATGTTAGTATTCATACATCTGTGTTTTGTTTTGTTTTTTCAATTAATCAGTATTTTTATCTACTCATCAAAACAATCTCTCGTAATCCAAGTGCAATCCTGTCTATTTTGATATTATCTATTTCAGGCCTCTTAAGAATGTCCATATTGCTTCAATCTTATTCTTGCTTTCTTCCTTTGCCATGTCATTTTTCGCTTCTTTCCTATAACTTTCACCCGATGACTTTAAGCATATGTTCTTGCTGAAAATAGTCATTAACCTTTCACATGATGTATAACTAGCTTTATCACTCTGAAAAAAGAAAATCCCACGCTGCGTTCTGAGCAGACAACCCATTGGGAAACACACAAATGGTAAACTATACCAAAGGACACAAAAAGGCCCATAAAACATCAGTAGGGTTATAAAGGTCTATAGATTTTAATTGCTGTGTGCCATTGGGCCCTTACAAAGCAATCAAGCAGGCAATCTCCAAAGACAGGCCTGCCATAATACATTTAACAATAGAGTTCTCACCCCATCAGCAGAGTAGGGTTTACGAAGGTCCCAATAGCAATTAATGACCTTGTACACCAACAGAAAAAAGGCAAAATTACTTAAATTGGCTGCCTTTTTTTCTTTTGTTCTCTCTCTCTCTTGCTTTGGATGCAGCCTATAAGGAAAGGAAGGAATGCAGAAGTTTCAATGGGAAAAAATAGACTATCTGTAGGATTTTGTCCCTCCTGTGCTAGCAAGAGTAGGAAAGGCTGTGCTTGGTTATTCCCAAGAGGGTGTTACATTCATCTGTGGGAGATAGAGTGGAGGATTGAGCTCTTGTAGAGCGAAAATTGCAATATTTCAAGTTGAGAACGTCATCTGATACGATTGCTAGTCTGAACAGCCTGTTATGATGTTGCAGTTGATTTAAAGCAGCAAATATAATCAGCAGCAGAAGTACAGTCAAGTGGACAATCTTGCTAATTATGTTGAATCACAGAAAGAAAAGTTCGAAAGATCTGAGTTCTTCTGATTGCACTGACATGTCAAATTGTGCTGAACCTCACACAGGGACACAAACGGAGCTCACAGAGTCTAGAAACAAGTTTGGAGGAAAGCCCATAAAGCAGTAATGAGCATCAAGAGGTATCCCTTGTGTTCTGAAGATGAACAGGAGATGTAATTAAGGCAGGACAATAGCTGAAGTTAGGAAATTTCAAATGAAACCTTACAGCCATTGCATGATCTTGGGATGGTTGCCCTTTATAATGTTTAAAGCTTGGAGCACTCCGAATGACCAATTAATCTTGCATGTCTTCAAGCTGCAGTGATATTTTTCTTTCTCTCTTTTAAAATATCGTTAAGGCAGCAATTTTTAAACTGGGCTCCAGCAAAGTTTAGAGTGCTCTGAATAGAAATTGTGATAAAATCACCATCATCACCACCCCCATCGTCATCTCCTCCACGGATGGGAAGGACTTGTGATGCTCTGATGAGATTGAGAACTATGGTGGTGGGAGGATATTCTCCTAGAAGGGTCACCCAAGTCAGACAGGTCTCAGGAGAAGAGCTAAACTACATTATTCATCAATCCATTTAATATGGTGAGAAAAGAGAAAAATAATCATGTACAGTGGTAGGATTCAGCCAGTTCGCACCTGTTCGGGAGAAGTGGTAGCTAAATTTACCTGAATTCAGAGAACTGGCTGGCTTCTGGAAGTCCAGTCTAGGCTTCGGAGGCCTCCCAGGCCTAGAACAGCCCACTGGAAGTGCACTGATGCCACTTCTGAAAGTCTGTGCTAGACCTTGGAGGCCTGGAGGAGGCCTCCCAGGCCTAGAACAGCTCATTGGACGTGCATGATGCCACTTCTGGAAGTCTGTTCTAGGCAATGGATACCCAGGCCTGCATCACATAATAGAACCGGTTGTTCTGGTATTTGAATCCCACCACTGGTCATATAATGTATCAATAACCCATTGCCTGGGTCAATGAAGACCAACATTGATGTTAGACATCCTAGGTATCTGTTGACAAATAAGCAGCAGGATACAAGAGCTATGGCTAGACAGCCAGGGCTTAGTCCCATAGCATTACTGGAAGAACAACAACCACAGACAAGACAAAAGTATACTGTGGTTGAAAATTGTACCATTATGTTCTGCTATTATAAATCAAAACCAACAAATCAGGGCTACCTAAAGAGAATGTTTCAACACTGGAAAATAATTTAGCTAAATACAAATATTACTGAACAATGATAGGCCGATCAAAAAAGATTCATTATCAGGAATAAAATATTCAAGGATGCAGAAGTGGAAGAGATTTACAAACAACAGTGCCTAAAAAAACCTGGCACTTATAATGGAGGATGTGAACAAGATGCTTGCAAGGATTAAAATGATGTCTGTCAAACAGAGCAATCAGAAAAAATCCATTTAGAAGAAAATAACATTCATCCAGTAGAATTGGAAGGAAATAAAAGGAAAAGCAGACATATAAAAGATCAGTTTTTGACTGATAAAATAATGTTTGAGAATTGCAAAAGGCAAAAAATTAATTTACATATGATCCAGACTGATTATAAAAAGGTATTTGATTACCACACAGTTCAAACATCAAATGTTTGGAAACAACTGGTACTGGTAAAAATATTAGAATATTTATAGAAAAATAATTAAGAACTTGAAGACAGAATTAGTGATTGGAAATGGAAAATATGGGCTTTTCAACATTAGAAGTGGCATCTTCCAGGATGACAAATTATTACCCTTATTACTTGTCATTACTATGATTTCACTTTCAGTGATTTGGAAGAAAACAGCAAAACAAATGCTAAAATAAAATCTCACATTTGCTTTATATAGATGACTTGAATCTTTATGGAATATCAGAAAAAATTAGTCATTGACAAATATGATATGAAAACATAGCAATGGAATTTGTCCTAGAGAAATGTACCAGAGTGACAATAAACCAGGCTAAAATTACAAACTGTAATGGAATTGAAATGCCAAATGGCCAAACATCAGGAACCATCAGGATGATGCCTACAAGATCTGGGAATTTTGCATCAAGGATAGCCCAGTTAAAAATGTAATTAGTAAAGAATGCATCCAAAGAGTGAGAAAAATATTAAAGGCAAAACTGATGGTGGAGACATCATCAAAGTCATCTATGACATCATCATATCAATAACTGTGATATGGTACATTGCTGGAATTATGAACTGGACACAAGATGAACTGGACAGTTTTGATCAAAAACAAGAAAATGGATGTCTATTCACTATGCATGACACCCCCACAGTGGCATTGACAGATTATACCTATCCCAAAGAAATAGAGGCAGAGGTTTACTTCTAGTCAAACAAGCTGTTGAAGAAGAAAAGCATGCATTGGCTGAATGATTCAAAGTGCAAGTTTTGCAAAGAAGCAGAAGAAGTAATAGATCATATACTCAATGTACAAGAAGATTATGCAAACTGATTATAAATAATGACACAACACAGGCACCAAAATGGCTCCCTATAACATCTGTAAAAATTGTTATGTACCAGTAATGAAAAAATTAGTGGTTGTCCCAAGTCCAGAATTTCTCTGCTGGCAACCAGAAATTGTTTACATCCTGAAATTGTCTATGTATTCACTTTTTTCTTCAGGCTGTGATTTCTTTCTTTAAGAATATTTGTTCCAGAAGGTTTTAGATTTCAGCTCTAAACCAGGATCCTTTAACTCCAGCTCCCTGTAAGACCCTTATCTCAAATTCCAATTTTATACCTTAGGTATAAAAAAATTATTGGTAGATTTACCAACTTTCAGAATCCTTTTTATAAAAAAACCCCATAGGTAGAATGTCAGCATGGAAAGCTTGTAGTCTCAGATTTGGCTGTATTATGGGTAGTCCTCAACTTACAACAGTTTGTTTATTGACCATTTTGAAGTTACAACAGCACTGAAAAAAGTGACTTAGGACCGTTTTCACACTTACGGACATTGCAGCCTCCCCATGGTCATAGGATCAAGATTTAGACCTTTGTTAACCAGCTTGTATTTATGACAGTTGCAGTGTCCCTGGGTCATGTGATCCCATTTTACGACTTTCTGACAAGCAAAGTCAATGGGGAAGCCAGATTTATTTAACAACTGTGTTACTAATTCAACTGCAGCGATTCACTTAACAACTGGGGCAAGAAAGGTCATAAATTGGGACAAAGTCCACTTAACGCCTGCACTTAATGTCTCACTTAGCAAGAGAAATTTTAGGTTCAGTTGTGGTCATAAGTCGAGGACTACCTGTATAGTAGAGTTGCATTTATGTTAATATCTTTTTTTAAAAAAACAAGTTTTATTGGTTTTTCAGTTAAAAACTACATATTTAGAAAGCATCATGATGACTGGGTAATCAGAGATTCAGTAACAGAGTTTTCAGTACATAATTCAGGTTACATTATCAAAACATCCTTCTCAATTTCCCTTAACATTTCATACAACCAGTTTAAACTAATAAATTTCTAGAGATAGCATGGTCAGTTGAAAAATTTGTCAATTCAATTTCATTGAGATATATCTATGTCCTGTTATTAAAGTTTACCTAATTTTAATTTTAGTTATATTATTCAAATTTAGCACTTAACATCCAAAATAATATTCACAACCCAAATTTCCCTTATTTCATTACAGCTAAAACTATAGCATCTAACATGTACACAGTGGCTGAGTAGCTATGTTCTACCTAATAGACATTGTCTGTTTCACATCCTAATATGTCACACGTTACTGACAGGACCACAGCCTATGTTTATCAATCTAGAACTATTTATACACAACCAGATTCTGTTTTAAATTTTAGCTAATTCTTAACTCTTGAATAGAATAATCAAAAGTCTTTTAACATCAAACGTGGGATCTATAAACCAAATAATCAGTGCACAAATTATAATGTCTAAAATAAGCCTAATAAATACATAAACACATTCTAGTTCTATCTCATAAACATTTTCTATTTTAGATCCTGATAGATCACTGATTACTAAAAGGATAAACTTTAATGGTTCTCTAAGAACTCACTTTTTAAATCTAACTCGGGCTTTCTTTTTTTGCCAATCAGGTTTCCAGACTAAGGCCTTTGAATTGCCAGATAGGTCTCCCTTCGCTCCAATACATATTATTTGAATCGAAGGAGGCCATCTAGCCATCAGTGGTCCACAAAAACCAAACCATTTGTAATCATTATGTTGTTGCCCTGTTAGTTCTAGTCTCTGTATTTGCTCTAAAAACTTTATTTTCAGTTCGGTCTGGATTCCTCTTCCATCTGGGTTCATCTGCTTTAAATAGAGAGTCTTATCCAATTTTGTAATTAATGCTTGGCTATCCAGGCTTTCAGGAAACTGTCTTTGTTGATCTTCCATGTCCTCTATGTTAACAACACTATCTTGCACATTAAGTTTTCCCATAGTATGTTGTTGGTCCTTAAGGTTATTTGCCATCATGATAGTTCCTTGTTCTTTTAAAGTTGTCGGTTCTTTGGATAGTTGTTGCTTATATTCCTCTGACTCAATAGTGATATCTTCCAATTTTATTATATTCTGAAGTGTAAATTCTTTAGTTGCAGTCTGGGTTTCAATTCGTGACTTAAGGTTGGCATGTAAATTATTAAATCTGGAGATAGACATCTCAGTGACTCTGTAGATTGTTTCAAGTATGAGGTTGTAATTAAGCAAGGTTTGTGGCTGCTCCTTCTCCATTTTGTAATAATTATAAATAGTCCTTGGTGGAGGCTATTTTTCCAACAAAAATCAGTAAGAGTCCACCTCCACAAGTCTAAGCCAAATTCATCTCCAGCTGTTTGAGATTTTGCCAAGGCCAGTCCAAAATGTAAGCAAGCTTGTTTGCCAATAGTATTCACTAGATATCCTCAGAGTACTTCAAAAGACAGTATCTTTTTATTTATTTCTTTTTTTGTGTTTTGTCCTTTTTTAGACTAATAGGTAGAATAGTCCTTTTCTATAAATATAAGAACTTTGGGCCAAAAGTAGAAAGGCAGTAAATCCAATAAATCATTATAATTTAGTAGAAGGCTTTTTCTTTTCTCTCCCAATGTAGACAAAAACCGCTCTAGGATGGTGGGGAAAAAAAATCTCTTCCCTCTCTCCTCGCAGGGGGAAGCAAATTCAAGAAGCTTTTGACAGGGAAAGTAGACAATTAGGAAAACAAGAAGGCAATTCTCACCCAGTTTTCAAGTGCTTTCAAGTGCTTTGTCATGCTTTTGGCTTTGGCAGGAAATGGCTAAATGATGGGTCATGGGAGTGGCCGATCCTTTCTTCTTCAGTTCAGAGAGTAGCTCCAAGCCAACGGGAGGGCCGCCGCCCTTCTACCACTGACTGGAGAGACCTATCCCCTACTCATTGCCCCTCCAGGGCAAATTTTGACCCCTTTACAGGGGGCCCCCAATGAAGAAATCCAGGTAACACAAGGAGCGAATCCCTCGCATGTCTGGGAGCACCAAAATTCTGGAACTGGAAGCCACATTTATGTTAATATCTTGTGACAGATTGTGGCATTGTAAATTTGCTTTGGTGCAAGTCTAGTAAACAACATTTATCTTAATGCATCCAGAATCTTCTCTTTTTGACTCATTCCATAACACTATGGAACTCAGAACATGCTTAATATGTACTTTGTATTTAGCTTGAATGAAGTAAGTAAGTAATTGCATCTATGTAATGGTTTTCCGTTCCTCTTGTTTCCTTTACACTTTTCTGAATTAGCAGCCAATATCTGAGATGGACTAGCACAGGAGTGTCAAACTGCTGGCCCGCAGGCCGGACACATCACGAGGAAACTGCGCCCACCCCATTGTCGGCAATGGGGGAAAGGTTCTGTGACATCATGAGTTTGACATGTCTAGACTAGCACCTTAGTTAAAGATTAGGCTGAGACATTAGTGAAAAGCAGCCTCAGACATGAACAGCTATTTGCTGACTGAAAGCTAATCTATACAATATGTAAAATACTAATTTCCCAACTACCTGTTAGGGCTTGTTTGTTGTTTGTTTGTTTGTTTGTTTAAATCTGGGAGACAGTATGAAATAGACAGATGTGGATAGGAAACACTTTGTTCAAGGGAAGGAGGCCCTTACACACACAGGCATGCACAACACACACCCAAACACATATTTGTACATGAGTGTTAGGCAATAAACTTTATAAATATTTTTCCAAAGTAAATAGGATGAAAGCAAATAGTAAATCATAACGTAAAAGGTCATCTCTATATGCTGGAATTGTCCATGATTACCTGGCATCCCTTGTTAAGGGACGCTGGCTAGTTACTGTTCAAAAGAAGCTTGGAACAGGGTTCTCATTATTATTTCTATCAGTCCTCAGTGTGAAGCATCCTAAAGCTCTAGAGATACAACACGGGAACTTTGTGAAAGTCCAGATCCAAAACAAAGTCAATTTAAGTTGGTCTTACTTCATTTGGAGTCCTAGATGGTTCACAGAAAGTCTGTCTAAAAATCCATTTTTCACCTCTGGATCTAAAATTTGTCAGTATCAAAAATAAAATTAAGATTAAAACTGAATTTGAAGTAGTGTTATGCACAAATAATAATCATACAATAGCTAAAACGTAGAATTTGGTCAAATTCAGGTTTGAAACAAGATGAGCAGGTTGAAGACTGCAAATTTTAGTTACAAATAAGTATGGATGTATGGATATAAGGGATAAAATCAGAGGTTGCAGCTGCTTTTAAGTCTTTTAAGAAGAGACTGGACAGCCACTTGTTTGGAATGGTACAGGGTCTCCTGCTTAACCAGGGAATTGAACTAGAAGAACTAGAAGATCTCCAAGATCCCCTCTGTTATTCTGTTAAAATATGGGAACCTGGTGTTAAATTTGTACTATTTACGAGATCCCTTTTACAAAGTGATATACCTTTGGTATATGACATCACATGACATATGACAGTCAAGCTGTAAAAAAAATGTACAAAGGAGTATCAAACCAAATTGATAGTGTGAAAAGGAAGAGGGGATTTTTTTTTTTAAATCAAGCATGGTGACCTTGTGAAAAATCAAAAAAATCCATACAATGATGCAAAAGACACTGCAAATGAAAATTACAGTGGAACCAGAATGATTTACATTGGGTGTTACAGTCATTGAAATAGACAAGAAATGTGGGAAATTCTTCTTGTGTATGATAACAGAGTGAGCGCCTGTTACTCGTCCCAGCTTCTGCCAACCTAGCAGTTCGAAAGCACGTAAAAATGCAAGTAGAAAAATAGGGACCACTATGGTGGGAAGGTAACAGCATTCTGTGCGCCTTTGGCGTCTAGTCATGCCGGCCACATGACCATGGAGACGTCCTCGGACAAGCGCTGGCTCTTCGGCTTTGAAACGGAGATGAGCACCGGCCCCTAGAGTCAGAAATGACTAGCATGCATGTGCGGGGGAACCTTTACCTTTACTTTTTTATGATAACTGTGCCAAGATGATTGTATGCACAAAGATTCCTCCCATTGTAGAACCAACAAAACAAGGCACCTAAAAGATGGGAAAGTCCTAGCTGAGAGTTAAATGGAGCTTTTCTTATGTCATCACTACATAAAGTCAGCTTCTGATATTTATTGTCTGTATGCTCTGATGGTAGCTTGTCCTTCTCCCAGTCAGACTGTTCTTTGGTTAATTAGCACATATTTAATTAAATAACAAAGTGCTGCAAATAGTGGTTATTCCATAGCACAAACTTACTCTCTCGAAAACCCAAAGTGATCAGTCCTCATTTCCTCAACACACATGCCCTCATTATCTATATGAGGAAACACCATTTTCTGATTCCATCAACAAGGTGTAGCCCTGAGGCCCCAGCTATATTCAGTCATCAATGGCACAGCCAGCTTTCACTCAAAAGGACAATTCTTGGAAATACTCAAAAGTATCTTGGAAATACTCAGAAGCATCTTTGAAATACTCAAAAGCATCTTATGTTTCAATAGAAGAGAGGCAGAATTTGGCAACTCTTAACAAAGCCATAATTTTTAAGAAGAAAAAAGTGCAGGAATTTGTAAAGCAAAACGGAGATTTTTGCACCAGAAAAAGAGTAGAACATTTGGTAATTTTCCTCAGTGACAATTTTAAAATTAATACCTGAGTGATGAAAGCTTATTCAGCAGAAATCCAGAAGACTGAAACTATTTTTGGTTGTGCCAAACTGAAAGTGGAGATTTTTTAGGAGAGAGATGGACTTCAGCCTTAAAAATTAAGCAAAAGTATTCCTTACCATTAACATATATATGTTTCCTTTTTATCATCATTTTAGCCTTTATATTCTTTTCATGAATAGAGTAAGACCCTCTCCTCTTTTTTGTTTATTTCCAGGGTCCAGCATGTGTCTGTCTTAATACCATTTACTGTAACACCATACAATCATTTGTGTTAGGAGGCAGGACAACACTCCAAACCAAATGCAATTCATCATGTTGACATAACAAATGTGGACATTAATTAAAGATCAGCAGAATCCAGCACAGACGTTTGCCTCCATCTGCTTGACCTCAGGTAATAACCATATTCCTTTAACCAGAACTGACAGGTTTTTTGTATTTCTTGGGACTCACTAAAGTTGCCACCCTTGGTCTAACACTATATGCCACAGAAAACACCTCAATACCTATCCACCTCAACATTTCTTTTCCTTTATCTACTTTTAAACATTTTCTCTTTTCATGTATAATTCTGTATGACATATGCTGTGGGCATAGTTCATCTCTAATACACATTTAAACACAGAACCCACTGTTCAGAGGAGCAGATCACCATACATTTATGAAAACAGTTCCTTCTCGGCCCATTTTCTTCATCTCCTATTGAGTGAGTCATGTTGAGGAAAACTTACTGAATCTTATCTTATGTTATCAAGACAGTCACTTGTCTGAGATGGTATAGGTTCTCCTGCTTGAGCAGGGGGCTGGACTAGAAGACCTCCAAGGTCCCTTCCAGCTCTATTCTATTCTATTATTCTATTCTATTCTATTCTATTCTATTCTATTCTATTCTATTCTATTCTATTCTATTCTATTCTATTCTATTCTATTCTATTCTATTCTATTCTATTCTATTCTATTCTATTCTATTCTATTCTATTCTATTCTATCTAGAGATGATCTTACATTGGTGGCCCATCCATGTCTTCCATAATTCTGATCATATGTAGTTTGCTGTTCAATGTTACAAGTATATGCTATATGTATGAGATGTTCTGTTTGAACAAATAAAACAACACATTTTTTAAAAAAAATAAAAAGTATAGAGTAATAAAAAAGAAAATAAAAACAAATAGTTAAATAGATATAATTAATGTTTCCACTTTGGACTCTCTTTGCAAGGATAATCTGGCTATTCCAAATACAATTTCTTTGCCTTCTTTCTGAGAGGAATTAATAATCTGCCCTTAACCAACTCTGACCAACAGCTCTTTTTTGGATGATCTACTCTACAATGGGTAGAGATGAGTATCAAGATCATCTACTATATCAAGCTATTGAGAAGAATATTTTAGCCATCCAGACAAAGTCCTGGATAGCACAGCTGTCCAGATATTCAAGCACACCCTTGTCTCTTCACAGCACAACAAAGACAGGTATTGGAGGCATGTTTTGAATTTATTATCTGGAAGGAGTTTGATCTGTATCTCCTGAGGAAATGAATTCCTTGGGACTACCAGCTACTTAGACCCTTGTTCTTCCTGTATGTGAAGGCCACTTGGGAGGTGACAAAGAACCGTATCCACATAGTGGTATTGGTTTGTTTGAGAGATGGCTGATTCTACCGACTTGCACCTCTTCTTCAAGCAGTCATTGCTGCACCAATTTTTGCCTAGTCCCCCCTTTTTATGGGAAGGTTGTTGAAAGTTATTGGATTGGAGCTACAAATGAACTGGATGAAATGGATTATCTTGATTGATTTCAGTTGAGTTTCAGATCTGGACAGTATACTGAGATTGCATTGGTCATGCTTGTTTATGAGCTATGGCAGGATGTCATCACCACCTGGTATAAATAAATAAATGTTCCTTACTCTTGGTGATATGTTCTTGTTCTAGGAAGAAACAGGCAAAGCATTCCAAGCACACAGTCAGATAGACTTGCCCTTGGCAAACTCTATTGAATGAGACCATCAGAACCAGGAGTGAGTAATAATGGTTCAGAACCTACATAAGCTAGACAGAAATGCCAATGAGATGGCACCTTGATGCATATGTGTTGACTTTGAAGGGATCCACCAGCCATCAACACTTTGCAGTTCCTTGAGTGGTATAAGGCCTTTCTTTGCCTTATTGTATTTTTGTATTCCTGAATATTTTTTATTGCTGTCCTGTGTTATTATGTTATTAATATGCTGTATGTAGCCATTATAAAACTAAAATTATATATGTCAAAGTCCTTCAATTACATTACCATTCTAAGATAAAAACTCAGTACCCAATTGAGCACCCCATAAATATGAAAAGAACATTTTAATGAATTAACCTCATCTTACGTTCCTAAGAGACTTATTAAATGTTATGAAAAATACATGATTTACCTGAAATTCTGAAATTAGAATTATTTCAAAGTATTGATCTTTCATGTGATCAGATTTAAACTTCCACCCACAGTCTTTCATACACATCCAGTACATTTTCAATGCTAAAAAAATAATTAAATCTAAAACAATTAAATCAAAACTGCTAAGATATTAAGGGAACCAAATATTGATTTCCCAGATGTGGTTCTTGAAAAAGCACCATATGAATTGTAAAAATATAAACCAAATAATATTATTGCAAATCATGGAAAGTAACACCTCTTCTTTATATACTGAAGTCAACGTTTGGACAAAGAAAACTCAATTTACTTAAAATACCTAAAAGAAATTATAGCTGTATATCAGTGTGTAAATAAATCTAGAAGCTATATTCATCTTAATAAATGTTCTTCTCTATAGAGTCAGTTTGGTGTAGTGATGAAAGCATCAGGCTAGTAATTGGGAGACCATGAGTTCTAATCCTACCTTAGGTAGCTGGGAGACTGACCAAAAGAAAAAAAAAATCTATATCTATACCCATGATTATTTGTGGCATTTGAGAGCAGGGGGTACAATCTTTTTTATTAATATTTTTTATTAAACTTATCAGAACATCAAATACAAATGAAATTGAAAATAGTGGAAAATGTGGAAGGGAAAATGGGAAGTGAGGAATGTAGGATAAAGATGAAAAAAGAAAGAAAAGCATTAGCTTCTGACTCTTTTCAACAAGTAAAGTAAAATCATATTACTTAACTTTTTCCTTTTGCATACGTAATAAATTCTCTCTCTCAATACTGACTAAATTTGGATGTACAAATGCTTCCATTGTTGAGAGCCATCCTGGAATTTTCAAGTATAGTTTACATTTTATTTTTTCCCATGTTAATAATAATGCATTTCTAATATAGTGGTTTTGAAAATATTTATGAACTTTATTTTTCCCATACCATAAGAAAGCATGCCAACCGAGTTTTAGTGTTGTGATTCAGCGTCAGCCTGTGGTTCCAGCAGCTGGGTTGGATGATTCTGAAGAGGAGGAGGAGGAGGGGTTTGGAGAGCCTTTGGTGTCAGAGGGAGGTTCTGATGCACTGCAGGACTCTCAGCCTGGCCCCTCCCATCTTGTTCAGACTGAACCGTGTGAGCATGAGGGATTGGAAGAAGACAATCCACAGCTGGCTCTGTTCAGGGACGCTAGGAGCAGGAGGCAATCTAGCAGAGCAGAAGAAAGGAAGGCAATGAGGCAACTCAGGAGAAGGCAATGAGAAGCCACGCCTTGGGACTGCTGATAAAAGGGGAAGGTGTGGGAGGTGCTGGTTGCTGAAGGCAACTGTTTGAAGATCTTCTGCTAGAGTCCTGGTCTGTTATTCTTGTTTAACTCTTATTTAACCTTTTGGTTTAAGTCTTTTTTGAACTTTTCATTTCACTTTTGTTTGAACTCTTTGTAAATAAATTTGGTTGGTTTTTTTTCCAGCCTGTTGATTATATAAAGGGGTTGTCCCTGACATTCAAAAAGGGCCAGTCGTAGGCTGGAACAGAACATTTAAGTCATGTCTCTCCAAGTACAACAAGCTTTTATTTCTAGGAGTTATCCATTCTTTTACCCATGTTAGTACTGATGCTTGATAATATAAAACCCACTCTGGCAAGCCAAAACCTCCATTTTCCTTAGCGTCTTGTAACATTTTCAATTTAATTCTAGCCTTCTTTCCTTGCCAAATGAATTTTAAAATTAGAGAATTTAGGTCATCAAAGAATTTTTTTTCCAGTTTTATAGGTATCATTTGAAATAAAAACAATGTTTTTGGTAATATATTCATTTTCACTGTAGCAATTCTTCCTAACATCAATAGTTACAAGTTTTTCCATTTTTCCAACTCAAGTTTCATTTGATTCAGTAATTTTATATAGTTATCTTCCTTTATTGTTGAACATCTTGTTGTCAGGTATATTTTTGACTATTTGTAATTCTATTTTACAAAGAAAACTTATATAAAATGTTTTATAGATGGCACTTGCCACCAGCAAGACTAGCAAAAATGTTTTAAAATATGTCAGATAGATGTTGGAAATGTAATCACAAGTCAGGTACTTATTATCATGTATGGTGGACATGTGTTAAAGCAAAGAGATATTGGACTTGGTTAGAAAAGATGTTGGGAAAACATGTAGATTTTAAACCCGAACTTTTTTTATTAAGTATAATGCCAGAAAAACTTGACAAACAAAGTATATACTTGATTTTACATGTGATAAGAGCAGCAAGAATCATATTTACACAATACTGGAAAAATGAAGAAATGTCACCAGAGGAAGAAATAATTTAAAAAATACTAGATTGCGTGGAAATGGACAGACTTACTCTGAGGTTGAAACAAAAAGAAGAAACAGAATATTTTCAAACTTGGGACTTATTTTATCAATGGCTGTAGAAAAGAATAAGGGATTAGGAATTTAATTTGTATTAGTGAATGATAAACTCAGACAACATGTTTGTTGAATAAGTACTTTTGAATTGTACTTAAAAAAATCAATAAAAACTTTATACATATACATATACATATACATATACATATACATATACATATACATATACATATACATATACATATACATATACATATACATATACATATACATATACATATACATATACATATACATAATTAAATTTCTCCGAATTGGATTAATCATTCTAATTTATTTCAGAACATTTATACATTAAATAAAACTTTTTTTCAGATACTAAGGAATATATTACATTTGTTCAATTAAGTCTGGGGGTGAAGTCAAGAGAGTTATTAGCTCAGAGTTATTACATTGCCACAAACAGTCTAAGTTTAACCCTTCTCAAATTCCATTGACTCATATGTAGCACCAATCTAGTGCTTACCATTAGTTGGCTAGATTCTTATGTATAGGCATGAGGAGTAAATCATCTTAACTGGAACTTAATATAGTTCCAGTTCTTCATGCCTGTACTATAGAAATATATAATGAAACAGTTTGGATGGAATTCCATGATAATAATATGTAAGATCTTTTGGGATGAAGTTAAATATCAAATATAAACTGGTTTGAGGAAAAAAACATGTTAGAAGAAGAGGCTAAGTAGAACTAAATGACTGGGCTTCGTGGGACTTTCATTCTATCTCCCACCTCTATTTTCCTATTTCTACTTCATTGCTGGCATGCTTGAAAAGCTTGACAGTCAATCAGATATATTTGGGTATAGAAAAAAAGAAACAATCAAACCCAGTGACCTATACATAAACAATAAAAGTGGCAAAGCTTTTCTGATCAGAGGGAAAACTTTTAGTAGAACTTGTTTGCTTGTCTTCTTTGGATCAGTAGCTGTTTTTGGAATATTCTTCTTTCTAATGATCTGAGTGTTTTATCTGACAGTTCGGTTTAATAAATCTAAGTAATTCAAAGAAGAGAATTAATGAATTCTGTAGAAAGAAAGCTCCTGACCATCTTAATTTATTTCTTCCCTTTTTCAAGACTGACTACAAATAATAAAAGAAATGCTAATTTATATTGAAACACATACATGTACAAAAAAGAGATATAATCTTATTTTATTTAGATGCTCTTTACTAAAGCACTGTGACTGGCAGTCACTATATGCAGAATAAAATACAATATCAGTCTAGCGGTTACAAACAAATTGATGAGAAATATTAACTTTGGAATCTCCAGTATGGATGCTAGGATACAAATACTCAGTGCTTTTTTTGTAAAAGAAAAAGGTGCCAGAATTCACACATGTGATACAACCCGCCTTGCCTACCCTACAAGGTTCCATCCAAAAAAGGTGCCGGAACTCCGTTCTGAGCCTTCTACGAGGAAAGAAGTCCTGGAAATACTGAAAGCCTTTCTCCAGAATTAGCAGGAAACATGAGGCTCTTGAGATGTTGTTCAAGGACCCAAGAACTGGGCTGTAGAAATGCAGGTGACATTGGAAAAGAGCACCGTTGTGATGTCTACATCTCTTTGCTTCCATCTAATTGTCATGTGGCATTTTTCAGCCCAGGTACATTAGCCTCCATAAGAACAAATTGGAACTCCTAGTCCAAGTCATGTTGTCCATTCTGGTTCAGGATGTTGGAAGTTGTGATTTAACAACCCATAGTTTGTATTTCTTACCTTTTATCTGGAAAGGTTAACCAAGGCAAAATGTTTTGCAAATTGGGAAACCATAATTCATGTTGCTAACTATTAATCATGCCAGGAAGAAAACCCTTTTAGCCATAACAGGATTAATAGCTGTATTTGTAATATGCTTATTTCAAGGGTTATAAAGGCTTAGCCAGACATTATTTTTTCCTATTTGTGGAGAAGGATATATATACATGTATACATACAAGGATATTACGCCTTTCAGATCCTCTCATTTGCCTTTCAAGTGGCATCAAAAATTATTTTAAAAGTGCATGTTTTGATTGCTAGATTAGCCGCCATGTTGTGTAAATAGGAATCAAATTAGTGAATAAAGATATCGGGCAATATCTTAAAGATTTGCAAGATGAAAAGAGCTAAATAACAAAAAAGGGAGAACTGGTGAAGCAAGCAATGTTTCATTCATCTGCAAAGTGGACTCTTACTATGTTCACATAATACACTAGCATTGGTTGACATGAAACCATTAGTAAATTACTTAGTCTGAGAACTTGCAGCATCTGATAGAGCTAACCATACCTGGGAGTAGATTATCAGTCTTTCTCTTCTTTGTCTGGTATCTTAGCAACCTTTGTGGCTGCTGACTGGTTGGCATTTCCTGATATATTTTTTTTTTTCCATTTCTAAATACATTTAATGTAGGGTAAGGCTACGTAACACCCATGCTTCTGATGTCAGGAGGAGGAAGATACTACTGAGTGAAAGGCTCCTCTTTTTCTTGGAAGACTATTAGATAGAAAAGAATATTTGTAGCTCAGGTTTGAACTGTGGGCTTCTTGGTGCCCTCTGAGACTGTTTTTTTAAGACATTTAATTACCTAACTAGGTTACATCATCAGCGCATTGTGTGCAAGAAAACAATCAAGCTCAGAGATCACCAAGACCCCTACAGACAATTACCTAACTAGGTTACATCATCAGCGCATCAGTGCAAGAAAACAATCAAGCTCAGAGATCACCAAGACCCCTACAGACAATTAACCATCAGTCTAGATTTGGATAATATTCAGGGGGACAGAAAAGTTAAGACCCCAACACATATACACACTAACAACTATTACGCAGATAGCTTGGCTTGCACATCCTTGGCCTAGTACCCAACTATTTAACAATTGTGCCTTCATTCTGGTAACAGGCTTCTCTGAGATGTGAATTATCACTGCAGTCATTATTACTGGCCAACAGTTTCAACTGTGGGAAGAAAAAAAAAACCTCTGTCACTGCCAGATATGAATCAAAAACTCTTAGGTGAATACATTATAATCTTAGATACCATCATTTATGCAAATCACTGTGTATATATTATAAGATTAATCGCATGCATTGTTTGAATAGGAATATCAATATTTATAACATCTCAACAACTTGCAGAGCAAGATAAGAAGACATGGCCCTGTTCTAGAGGATATACTCCCTAAACCATAGCAGGGAAAATACTAGTAACCCTTTCCATATGACAACTTTGTACAGTAGGACTAGATTTCCCCTTCAAAACTCTACATTTAAGCAACATTCACCACTGTTTATCTGTTTATCCACAGTTTTCTTGTATGCCCTGAATCCAAGTTTAAGATTATATCTGGACAATAAGAAATCATTTTCAGGAATTGGATATGTCTAGCTCAGCGGTTCCCAACCTTTTCTATACACCACATCAAGAAGAACACTTCTGATATATTCTCGCACCCCTTACAAAAGTTGGAAATAATGGCAATGAATTATGCATATACACTATAATTTTGAAACTTCTAAACCCAAGATTTTTCACCACCTGGAGTATCGTCTTGAACCCCCAGGGGGTGTGAGCACCCCTGGTTGGGAATCCTTGGTCTGGTTTAATGAAAAGGACTAGGAGTGATATGATAGCAGTGTTCCAATATCTAAGGGTCTGTCACAAGGAAGAGGGGGTCAAACTGTTTTTCTAAGCACCTGAAGGAAGGACAAGAAGCAACGGGTAGAAACTAATCAAGGAGACAACCAACCTAAAACTAAGGAGAAATTTCCTGACTGCTAGAACAATTAACCAGTGGAACAGCTTGCCTCCAGAAGTTGTGGGTGCCCCATCACTGGGGGCTTTGAAGAGGAGATTAGACAGTGATTTGTACAGAGTGGTATAGAACAAAATGTCCATTTTGCTCTCTCATTCATGTTGACCTAACCCTAACCCTAAGTGGAATTTTCCTCCAATGGGATTTTCCCATGTATTTTACCAGGAAACATAGTTAGGGCAGGCTAGAAAAGTCAGTGCCCTCTTAACCGTACCCAAGTATTAAGAGTTTAGTGATAATGACCTAACCCAGGGGTCAGCAACCTGAAACAGTGAAAGAGCCACTCGGAACCGGTTCCCTCACAAAAGGAAAAACTGGGACCCGCAAAAAAAGTGTGCGCATGCGCACATGCACAAAACAAGGTTTGACTGAAGAGTGGAGCCAAGGCGAGATATGCACCTACCCTGCATATTTGAATTGATTGGTTAAACGTTTTTAGTCCCACTTTTTTGGGGGGGACTACACATAGCGGAAGACTGGGAGCCGCAGGAGATGGCTGAAAGAGCCGCATGCGGCTCCGGAGCTGTGGGTTGCAGACCTGTGACCTAACCCTAACCCTAAGTGGAATTTTCCTCCAATGGGATTTTCCCATGTATTTTACGAGGAAACATAGATAGGACAGGCTAGAAACGTTAGTGCCCACCTAACCATATCCAAGTATTCCGAATTTGTAGGCGATGTCCATTTTTCTCTATGAGTTCATGGTGATCTAACCCTAACCCTAAGTGAAATTTTCCTCCAATGGTATTTTCCCATGTATTTTACCAGGAAACATAGATAGCCCTAATCCATGGTGATGAATCTATGAGGTACTTGCCACAGGTGGCAGGCATAGCCCTCTCTGTGGGCATGCATGTTGTTGCTCCAGTCCTAGGCCTTCATCTGGCTTTTATAAAACCTTTTCACTTTTGCCACATACACCCCCAACATTTGCAAAAAGAAAAAAAGTTTCAGTCTATCAATCAATTTCAACTTTTCTCTGGAAAGAAAACGATAGTGCAAAGTTGGAATTAATTGATTGAACTTTTTAGTCCCACCCAGTCTGCCGTTACCACCACAGGCATACCTAGCCAATGGGCCATGCTCACCAAATTGGCCATACCCAGCCAATGGGCGATGCCCACCTGGCTCCCAATGATACATAAATGGGTTTTGGGTCGCAGTTTGGGCACTCAGATTCTAAAGGGTTCGCCATCATTGATATAAAGTCTCCTGCCTGAGCAAGGGATTGGAATAGAAGACCTCCAAGGTCCCTTCCAACTCTGTTACTCTGTTAAGATATAAGGACAGTCTTTGACGGTCAATGCAGAATCATGGTCCTTCAACTGATGAATAATAAAGCTCCTTGAAGATCTAAAAGGTGATGCCAACATCTTTTCCCCATTTGCTTCTAGTCATCCCTTCTCCATTACTGATCCATTCCTTTGTGTAGATGTGCAGAATGGGAAGTAGGATGCTTCAAAAGAACAATCCCGAACTTTTGAAAAGCTCTCAATTGCACTGTAACATGGTTATTCACATCTTCCTTACATGGTTACATGCATTCCTACCCTCTCCTTTTTTAAAATGAAATTATTAAAGCTTCCTAAAGATAGAAGAGAAGTAAGATTCCCCATAAAGGCTCTGAGATAGCTTTTGTTAGGTGGGTACCACAAAGCAAATGAAAATATGGTGTTTGCTGCTGCTGGAATAGAAAAACGAGACAGAATATCTCTTAGTGGGGAACATGGATGTCAATATCAGTTAAACACACACACCCCTCCCAATTGCTCTCATGTGCTCTCACTTCTGTCTGTCTACTTGTAAAGATTATGCTTATGCTTAGTAAATGAAGAAAAGAATTAGTGATGCTCTCTTCATTTCCTGTCTTCCCACAGATGGTGATAAATTCAAATTCAGACTCCATTAAACCTGAGTAGAGAAACTCAGCAGGTGGCTGCGCTAATGGAAAATCCTGGCTTTGGAATAATGGGAATTACAACCGACAGCTCTTCTACACCACAAAAAAGATGATGTATTCCTATTGACAGGGCTGCTTTTGAGTCCAGAAGGCTGATCTGATCATTCAAGGCTGGCACGAGGGAGGCAAAAAGGCTTGTGGGCATTTTTTTTCCCCTTTGGCCACACCACTATAATTTGTGCCATCAGAACCTTCCATTATATTTCATTGTACAAATCTCATTGAAGTTGGAGAGAGTAGGGATAAAATTCACTCCCTTTGGCCTTCGGGCATGGCATATATTTGTTCTCCCCTCCTCTTACTACCACCCTTGGTTTAAAGGACAAATAAAGGTTGACAGACAACAGCATTTCCAGCTAGTGCTGCATTTTTTAATGCTGACATTCCTAGCCCAAATGCCTTTTGTGACTCCAGACAAGCCCATCTGAGAGAGCTTGTGTGGTTGTTTTTTTTAAAAAAATGCATAGATTGCCTTGAGGGATAATGATTGATATTGTGCTATAATTTATCAGAATATTGCATCTGTGTTTTTTTTAATAGATCTTTAAAAGGTATGATTTTTATTGCAAAAGAAGCATCGAAATTACTTTAAACATGCTATCTTCTCAATTTGACTGTTACATTGCCCTAATTAATAAATAAATGATTATCATTCCTCTTCATCAGGTTTACTCATTGTATGAATATCTTGCAAAAAAAAACCACCTAGTTTGGGAATGCTACAGTATTTATATATTTATACAGAACAGAATATATGTCTTACTAGGAGTTGAATTTATAAAATGTCATTTGAAAATGTTACTGTCCAGTAAAATATTGAAGTATGATTAAGAGCTGGTGTTAGTTCTAAAGGGATTCTCAAATAAATACAAAAACATGATATGGCCATTCAAATGAAATTATGGAGATGCTATATATTTAGCTGTGCTTTTCTTGATACTGAATAATATAAATTTTGCCTCCCTTATAGGTGTTTGACATTGAAAGAGGTAATTTAAGCTAATACAATATTGGAATAAAATTTAAAATGTATAAACTATGCCAGCTTTTAAAATTACTTTACAAATGAGGTTTGGGGTATTTTTTTCTCAGGAAGACAGGACTGCACAGGTACAAAACAATTTCAAATGTTAATATTTAAACTCTTTTATGTGGCAAAGCAGATGAAATTCTCCAATATGAAGTGTGGTGTCTAACATTTAGATTACACTTCTAATTTTACCCTATTTTCTGAAGGTTGAGCTGCTTCTAAACCACTTTCATTTACAATGGTTCTTAAGTTCTAAAGAAAGTAGGAATGAAAATGTCATCCAAAGATGGGCAAATATCAGCAGGAGAAAAGTCTGTATCGAAAGAAGGAAAATACTTCTAAGCAGTCAGTGTGTAAAAAAGGATTCCGTTCTTTTTTTAATACCGTACTAATCTAAAAATATATCCATCTCCAGAAGAGCGATCATCCCTTGTTCCCTTGATTCTCTGCCTTGTTCCTCCTTGATTCCAAACTGTGATTGGAGACTCCATACATTGTTTGATTCCCATTGTCTCCCAACACTCCCCAAAGAGGTAATCCTCTATTTACGATCATTCGTTTAACAACTGCTCAAAATTACAATAATGCTGACAAAATGGACTTATGAGTAGTCTTCACACTTACAATCTTTGCAAGTCGCTGCAGTCATGTGATAAAAATTCATGCACATGGCAACTAACCATGCATTTATGACAATTGCAGCATCCCAGAGTCACACACTCACCATTGTTGACTTCCCAGGAGGCTTTTGACAAGCAAAGTTGATGAAGGAAGCCAAATTTGCTTAACAACCTCATGATTTACTTAATGACCACACCCCAAAAAGGCCATAAAATTGGGTGTTGCTCACTTAATGGCTGCTTCGCTTACTGACAGGGGTACAGGACCCAATTGCAGTCATAAGTCAATGACTACCTGTAGCTGGAACTTGATCTTCAGTGCTTTAGATAGATGGCTACATAAGTATCTCAAGCAAGAAGGTAAGGAGGCAATGGAAAGGGATATTAACAGCTATGTCTATCCGAAATATTGTAAGAGTTTCTGGGGCACAGAAAGAGCCCAGTGCTAACTATAGGCATATGGCTCTTCCATATTGCTCACTCTGCAGTTTATTTAAAGGAAAGTTGTTTACCTGAGGAAATAATAATGGAATTCATACCAGAAATTTTGCAGAAAAATAATGGAATTCATTCCAGAAAAAGCATGCTTCCTGATTTATTTATTTTTCCCAGTATTTATAATCAACTCCATTCCCAAGGGACTCTGGGTGGTCTACAACGAAAAGGGAAACAACAACAACATTGGAATAAAATCCAAACTCTTACGTGTCAGGACAAATAGTCATCTTAAACGATTTACAAATCTTAAATGAGCTGAAGTTTGCATTTCTGGGATATATTTTTGTTAAGTCTGGAATGACGAGCGTAGACAGCAAGGTTGAACAAGAGAACGTTTATTGAATGCACATGGGTCAACTGGCTAACAGCCGTTGAGCCCTATCTTATATACTAAGGTGCCTTTAAACATAACCAATCCCCGGCCCAGAATCTCCCGCCGAGAATGTAACACCCAATAACTGCACCCGGTTTTCCCGCCTTGGGAAACCACTCCCATTAACTATGGACACAACACCCCTTCCCCCCCAGATAAATGTTA
This sequence comes from Vipera berus, assembly GCF_964194415.1. Taxonomy (NCBI): domain Eukaryota; kingdom Metazoa; phylum Chordata; class Lepidosauria; order Squamata; family Viperidae; genus Vipera; species Vipera berus. The sequence continues at coordinate 69,662,272 of NC_138203.1, forward strand.
ATTACTTAACATAGTCTTTTAGGTAACTCGGTGGCTTATGATTCCTGGCTGGGTATCTGCCAGCTGTGCTGACAACTGGGGTGTCTACTGTTCTGCTGTTAACCTCTGCTTCAGGCCCTGTGGTTTGTGGTACTGACTCTGGCAAGGCCGCACTTATGGGTTGTTGGGGTTCACTGTGCCGTTCAGGGGACTCTGTTGGGCTGCCCTGGGAACGTGGTTCAGTTTCTGCTGTGCTACTAAGGGGAGTTGTTTCAGCTGCACTGATTTGTATTCCCATTCCCTCACCCCCTGATGTTGCCCTTAACTGGTCGTGACTGGATGCGTTGTCTGGTGTAGTGATGCTCCTGTCATTGTTGGTCTGTACAATTTCAGGGGACCTTTTTCTTAGCTGATCGATGTGTCTCCTGATCAGCTGATTCCCTTCCCCCTCAATTAAGTACGATAACGGTCCAGTTTTGTCAATGACTACCCCTTGTGCCCATTTGTCCCCCTGCCCATAGTTCCTCACCCAGACTGTGTCCCCCATATTTAAAGACCGGGTCGGAATGTCTCTTTCAGGTTCCGCAGGTAGCCTGTCAGGGTGTAATCTGTCCAATTTGGTAGTTAGACGTCTGCCCCACCTCATTTCAGCTGGGCTTTTCCCTGTGGCCGTGCAAGGTGTCGTATGTTGGGCCAACAGGAACTGAGCCAGTCTCTGATGCCAATTCCCCTGGATGATTCTTCTTAAGGCGTCTTTGGTTGTCCTGACGTTCCGTTCAGCCAATCTGTTGGAGGAGGGGTGGAAGGGTGCCGATGTCGCGTGCCTAATCCAGTTGGCCTTGAGGAAGTCCTGAAATTCATTGGATGTGAATTGGGGCCCATTGTCAGAAACAATCACGTCAGGTAACCCATGGGTGGCAAAGAGTCCCCGCAAGACCTGTATGGTTTTGGCTGAAGTCATGGACTTAACAGGCACGACCTCCAACCACCGGGAGTAGCTATCCACAACAACAAGGAATGTGAGGCCTTGGAATGGGCCTGCAAAATCAATATGAATGCGAGACCAAGGGTTCCTAGCCACTTCCCCCTTATGTACAGGTGTGTGTGCTTGTTCTGGCCTAGACCGTTGACACTGATAGCACCCGGCTACCCTGTCCTCGATTGCTGTGTCTAACCCAGGCCACCATAAATGACTCCTTGCCAGGGCTTTCATTCGGACAATCCCTGGATGTCCCTCATGCAATTCCCCCATCACTGTGTTCCTATGGCCCTCTGGAATGACAACCCTATTTCCCCACAGAATACATCCCAGGTGTGAAGATAATTCATCCTTCCTTCTAAAATATGGCGTGAATTTGGGGTCCGGATTCTTGTTAGGCCACCCCCCCTGTACCCACGCTGCTATTCTGCTAAGGATGTGGTCTTTTCTGGTAGCTGCTGCAATGTCTTTGGCTGTCAGGGGGCATTCTGAGAGTTCCTGTAGCGACATGATTTGGCCCACAGGTGCAGGGTCAGTGCCAGTGTCTGCTAGTGGCAATCTGCTAAGGGCATCTGCGTGCCCCATCTCTTTGCCAGGCCTGTGTTTAATAGAGAATGTGTAAGCTGAAAGGAAAATTGACCATCTCAGCATCCTTGGGGACATGATTTGGGGTGTCTGTTTATCTGTGGTGAATAGCCCTAGGAGGGGTTTATGGTCTGTGTAAATTGTAAAGTTCCTACCATACAGGTAATCGTGGAACTTTTTTAGGCCGGCCACGATGGCCAAGGCTTCCCTGTCAATTTGTGCGTAATTCCGTTCTGCTCTAGTCAAAGTCCTGGAATACTACGCAATAGGCCTCTGTTGACCCTGGTCGTCCATGTGGCTTATGACTGCCCCTACTCCATAAGGAGAGGCGTCGCATGCTAGGAAGATTGGTTTGTTTTCAATGAAGTGAGTGACTGTGGAGTTACTGGACAAGATGTCCTTTAATGTTTGGAAGCTGATTCTGTGCTTGTCCTGCCACTGCCAAGGTGTCTGCCTATCTAACAACCTGTGTAAAGGTTCAGCAATGGCTGCTTTGTGAGGCAAAAAGGTGTGGTAGAAATTGATTAAACCTAGGAAGGCTTGTAGTTCCGCCTTATTTTTGGGTTCAGGTGCCAATTTGATTGCCTTAATTTTTCCCTCCGTAGGGTGAATACCCTGGGCATCAATTCTGAATCCTAGGAATTCAGTTGATTTTACCCCTATACAACACTTGTCTTTTTTTAGTTTAAGTCCTGCATTCCTGAATTTCCCCAGTACCTGTTCCAGCCTGTCTGCTAAGATGTCTTCAGTTTTTCCAGCGATTAGGACATCATCGAAGTAAGGGCATACACCTGGTATGCCCTTTAAGGTCCTCTCCATCACCTCCTGGAAGATGCCTGGAGCTGCTGCTATTCCGAATTGAAGTCTGTGAATGCGGAACGCCCCCTTGTGGGTAACTATCGTTTGAGCCTCAGCGGCTTCCTTAGACACAGTGAGTTGCAAATACGCCTGCGCCAAGTCGAGCTTGGCGAAAATGGCGCCGTCCTGGATCGTCGCGAGGACCTGCTTCACCGTCGGGACCGGGTAAGCATGTTTTTTCATTGCTAAGTTCAGGGTGGCTTTATAGTCAGCACAAATCCTCACATCCCTGTTCGGTTTAAGGGGTGTGACGATTGGTGTCTCCCAGAGGCCTCCCTCTACAGGTTCTAGGACGCCCTGGCCTACTAGCTTATCTAGTTTGGCCTCAATTTTTTGTTTAAGGGCGAAAGGCACCCTCCGGGCCTTAAGCCTGATGGGCCTAACAGCGGGGTCTAAATTAAATGTAATGGGGGGTCTCTTGTACCTCCCTAACGACCCATCGAACACGTCTGCGAAGTTATCGCAGACAGTCTTGAGGGTCTTGCTGGTAATTGTATTAATTCCCCCTACCCAAATCCCCAGGGCCGGGAACCAATTGAGGCCTACTAGGCTGGTTCTCTGGCCCTCAGTGACTAAGAGGTCTAAAAATCCATCAAACCCCTTATATTTTACTTTAATCGTGGCCTCGCCCTTTAATTCAATGGGGGTTTTTGGCTAACTGTAGTTTAGTGGGTTTTAGGGGAATTCTACAGCCACTTTTCCTCTCAATGTGTTTAAGGGTGTCGCTAGAAATTATAGATACTGAGGCCCCGGAGTCCACTTCCATCTTGCAGGGAATGCCCTGCAGTTGGACTCCAATTTTTAATTTAGGCCTCAGAATGTGATTAATCCTAGGGGTTCCCACATGGTTGACCCCCACCCCCGGCCCAGGGTTGGAAGTGCGTGCCTTAGGTCTTGGGGTCTCTCCGCCGCTCCCTTTGGGGGTTACCTCACCTGTGGCCCACGCATCGAGCTCGTGGAGGCGGTTGTCGCGCAGTCGGCTTCTGCAAATGGCCTGGATGTGGCCCGTTTTTCCGCACCCTTGGCATTTCGCGTTTCGGAACCTGCAAGTTGCTCGAAGGTGGTTTCCGCCGCAGCTGCAGCACCTCAATTCGGGGTCGCGAGGCCTGGGTTGGTTGTCCCTCTGGGGTCATTGTGGTGCTGGGGTCTGCTGTCTTCTTCCTTGGTTGGGTCCGTCATAGCGTGGCGGTCTCAGCGCCATTTTTCCGAACCTTCGGGCGATCTCTGCAACGTCTGCTTCCCACTGGTAGTCCACCTCCCCACCGTCCACATGGCTCTCGAGGTTTATTTCGGCCGAGGCAGCCATGCTGTTGTAGGGGGGGTCGCGTCTGCCTGTAGACTCGTACATGAGTAGCTCGTCTAAGACTTCTTGTAGTGTGCCTGTGGGCTTTGCGATTATCCGGTTTTGCAAGTGTTCGTCTCGCAGTCCCAAAACTACTCGGTCCCTGATGCGAATCTCGAGGTTGTCGTATTTGCAACGCAGGGCCGCTTCTCTGACTGCTGCCACAAACTGTGTGATGGATTCGCCTGGCCGTTGGTTCCGTTTTTCGAATATCCTTCGCCAAAACAGTTCAGACCTTTTTGGAGTAAAGTGGACCTTTAGCTTGGCCAACAGGTTGGCGTACGACACGCTGGAGACCGGCAAGGGCTGGCACAGGCCAACGGCAACCCGGTAAACTGGTGTGCCGCTAATGGTGAGAAGAGCCGCCGCTTTCTTTCGGTCCTCCGTTATTCCGTTGACCAGCATGAACCCCTCGACTTGGCCGACGTACTCCTCCCAGTCTTCGGGGTAGTTCGGGTCGAACTCCTTCAGGGATCCGACTTGCGCCATTCTATGAGTTAGATGTGGCAGTAGTTCGGTTGACTGCGATTCAAATTTCCCGCTTTTCGCTCAGCTGGCTTCCGCGGCTCCTTCGCTGTTCTGCCATCGATCCCACCTTCGTCGCCACTGTTAAGTCCGGAATGACGAGCGTAGACAGTGAGGTTGAACAAGAGAACGTTTATTGAATGCACATGGGTCAACTGGCTAACAGCCGTTGAGCCCTATCTTATATACTAACGTGCCTTTAAACATAACCAATCCCCGGCCCAGAATCTCCCGCCGAGAATGTAACACCCAATAACTGCACCCGGTTTTCCCGCCTTGGGAAACCACTCCCATTAACTATGGACACAACAATTTTGCCCCCTCAATATGTTTTCTGTTCCTCCCGTGTTGCTTTACAATATTCTTTTAAACAAAGGATAGGGAAGGAATATTCAATGAACACCACAACGCATTCAGTTACCTGTCTACACATATCATTAACGTGAGAACGTGAGAAATACATTTGAAATTCACGTGTATATGCCAATGACAGATGCCATAAAATGTATTACTCTTGAAGGAGACCTCATTTAAAAGAAAGAAGCCTTGACCAAGAAACGATCAAGGAATGATCAAGTTCTGTCTTTTTTTAATGAATACCTTTTTTTATTAAAGAAGATTTTGCAAAGATTTTTAAAAAAATGACAGAAACATAGAAGAAGAAATAGAAAAAAAAGATATTCTAAAAAGTTAAGCATAACCAAAAAAAAACCAAGAAAAAAGACAGATATCCAAAGAAAATATTTCCATATTGCATATCAGAGTCCTTCTCATAAACAAACTTTTTCATCGATAAATTCTCAAATCAGCAGATCATTTCCTATGTATTTTCATCAAAACATCAACAAAAGGTTTCCAGTTTTTATAAAATAGTTATATTCCCTCCTTAATCAAACAATTCAATATACAGTAGTTATTTCTGCAAACTCAGCTTTTCTCCATTATTGGTTTTTCTCTGGTCTTCCATCGTTGTGCATATAATAGTCTTGTTGCAGTTACCATATTTAAAACCATTTGGCCATTGGCCTTTTCTAGCTGATATCCTTAAGTCCTAATAAAAAAAGTCCCAGTTTCCTCTGATTGTTAATTTTTAAAATCCTGCATCACAATATTTGTGTCCAGCATCTTTTCACTTTTTTCAGAAGTCCACCATACAGGAGAAAACATCCCTTCATGTCTTTTACATTACCAAAAGTGATTAAAAGTATGTTTATACTTCTTAGACAATTTTTCTGGTGTCATATACCAAAGGCCCAGTACGTCATTAAAAAGAACATTTTCTTATATGTTCTAAGTTTGTAGATCTTCTAACCACATTTTTTCCCCAATGATCCATTTGAATATTATAAATTCTTGGCCCATTTTACCATACGTTCTTTAATTTGTTCTTCCTACATTTAAAAACCTCAATATAAGTTGAGCCATTTTAGCAGTCACATGCTCATCCTTTGTATATATTTTAATTTTAAAATACTGTTTTATCACATTCTATTCCTGATACTTTTTTTAATCTATATTAAATCTTTCCCTTAATTGTGAAGTTCTGCCATGGAAGTCTTGATCAAAATAGAGCCGTTCATCTTCCTACATTAGGGATATATCCTATTAGGATGGCTGACTATATCATGGCTTAGACAAAGTGTTGTCTCATCAACAGACTTAATACATAAATGTCTGCAGGGAGTAGGCAACAGCAAAATGTGGACAGATGTTTGGCTCTCTCTCTGGAGCTCATCAGTGGAGTTCAGCTGCTTTATCTGTCAGATGGGTGATCCCCAAGACTGGATTCACAAGAGCTCAATACTTTCTGATGTGGGGGAGGGTGATCCCATAAGCCACGGAGGAAATGATTTGCTGTAAATAATCCTTTCAGGAAAAGATGCCTTTCCTTGCCGCACATTCAGGAGCCATTTGTGGCTCTTAGGTGGCCCCAATATGTTTGTGTTTGTATGTATGTGTGTGTGTGTGTGTGTGTGAGAGAGAGAGAGAGAGAGAGGCAGACAGGTAGTATGAAAAATGGCATTTCTGATTATTTGGGACATTAAATCAGCTGGCAGCGCTGTATTTACCCCAAAGGATGATGGATCTGAATCAAAAAAAACGCCCAACCTGAAAAGGAAGACAAAATAGAATATGCACATGTATACTGTAGATGGAGAAAAATATAGTCTAATGCAAAGCTTTTCTAAAGGTCTTTTTGTCAACTCTGGCCAGTTCTCCCTCCCCACCTCCACCCCGTTCAATAGATGCATGGGAGGCAGTGATATAGTGATACACACATATATGCAAAGGTTATACAACTGCAAAAGACAAGTTCCCAAAAGAGCAAAAACCTCTGCATGTAAGAACCATTCACTCTCCCACACAAAACTAACATTCATCTACATTTCTCTCATGTATTTTGACAGATACTGCAAAGCAAAGAGATTAAAAGTGGAGGGAATAGAAGGGTTAAAAGGAAATCAAGATGGGGGGGGGAGGAAAGGAGAGGAGAGGAGGCCATTAAAATATCATAAAGGGGTTGCATTCATCAAAAAAGCAGCCCTTCTCTCAGGTTCTAAGTTATCCATGCTGGTCATTCATTTCAACAGATATTTACTGTACTTTTATGGTAGGGCTAAGGGACACGGTGGCTCAGTGGGTTAGGATGCTGAGCTTGTCGACCAGATGGTCGGCAGTTTGGCGGGTCGAATCCCAAGTGCCACATGACCACGGAGACGTCCTCAGAAAAGCGCTGGATCTTCGGACAAGCGCTGGCTCTTCAGCTTTGAAACGGAGATGAGCACTGGCTCCTAGAGTCGGAAACGACTAGCACGCATGTGCGGGGGATCCTTTACCTTTACCTTTACCTTATGGTAGGGCTAACAGATTGGCCAGCAAAAACCTGGGTGCCAACAAAGAGTTTGCATCCTTTGCATCTCTTTCGGCAGTCTTTCCTCCCTTCTCTTTTTGTTTTCAACAGCTTTGTGCATTGAGGAGCAAACAAAAATAATCCTTTTCTTCCTAATTTACAGGTAATTATTTTGGAAAAATACCCGTATTTTAACAGTACTTCAGAGTCTCTGACTGCTTATATAGGCTGGATATTAACTTGACGATTTGCAAGTACTTTGGGTGATTGTTTTAGGATATACAGACTGAAGGGAGGGGGCTATGAGGTTTGCATCACTAATAACTTTTTTTTTCTTCCTCATGTTTTTCACCAGTTCAGATACTTTTTTTTAAAAAAAAAGTTCAATTTATTGTTGATCCATTGGATGTGACAGGAATTGATCGACCAGCTTGTTGTCCAAGTCTCACATCATGGGCTGAGAGAGAAAGTGACTGGCTCAAAGTCACCCAGTCAGCTTTCATGCCTATTGCAGGACTAGAAATCAGAGTTTCCTGGTTTCTTGCCTGTTGCCATAACCACTAGACCAGGGGTAGGCAACCTTGGCTCTTTTATGACTCGTGGACTTCAACTCCCAGAATTCCTGAGCCAGCTGCTGGCTCAGGAATTCTGGGAGTTGAAGTCCACAAGTCATAAAAGAGCCAAGGTTGCCTATCTGTGCACTAGACAAAACTGGTTATCCATCTACTGTATATCTATCTGTTGTGATTCAGCGTCAGCCTGTGGTTCCGGCAGCTGAGTCGGATGATTCTGAAGAGGAGGAGGAGGAGGGGTTTGGAGAGCCTTTGGTGTCAGATGAAGGTTCTGATGCACTGCAGAACTCTCAGCCTGGCCCCTCCCATCTTGTTCCTCCTCGGACTCAGCTGTGTGAGCATGAGGGATTGGAAGAAGATGATCCACAGCTGACTCTGTTCAGGGACACTAGGAGCAGGAGGCAATCTAGCAGAACAGAACAGAGGAAAGCAATGAGGCAACTCAGGAGAAGGCAGTGAGAAGCCACGCCTTGGGACTGCTGATAAAAGGAGAATGTGTGGGAGGTGCTGGTTGCTGAAGGCAACCGTTTGAAGATCTTCTGCTAGAGTCCTGGTCTGTTATTCTTGTTTAACTCTTGTTTAACCTTTTGGTTTAAGTCTTGTTTGAACTTTTCATTTCACTTTTGTTTGAACTCTTTGTAAATAAATTTGGTTGGGTTTTCTCCAGTCTGTTGATTATAAAAAGGGGTTGTCCCTGACATTCAAACAGGGCCGGTCGTAGGTTGGAACAGAACACTATCTATCTATCTATCTATCTATCTATCTATCTATCTATCTATCTATCTATCTATCTATCTATCTATCTATCTATCTATCTATCTATCATCTTATAGTCTATTTGTCTCTTCATATCACAATTCGGTCCTGCTATTTGATATTAACATCCGATTCTTCCAGCTCATTATACCCATCTGAGTGTAACTCCAATGTCAGCTAGCAAACTCTAGTTACTGCACAGAACCTTTTTTTCTCCAGAAACCCACAACTGCACACCAATTCTGTTCTTAAGGGTTAGGAGATCACTCAGGAGAATCTGAAGATGCAAGGGATGGGTTTCAGAAGGCAGAAGAATTGTTCTGCTCCCCTTTTATAAATGAAAACTAATGAACCAACAACAGTACAAACTTAACAAAAGTACAGTTTACCCCAGATATGGGACTGACACAGAGCCTTTGACTACTGATTATGTTGAGGGGTCTTTGGCCCTTTGTGAGGGTTGTTTTTTGTTGTTGCAGACATTTCATGTCACCTAGTTTGGGTAATAAGAAAACAACCAAACTTAGAAAGCATCAAACCTTGAGCTACAAATATTCTCCTTTATTGGTACTGATAGTTTAGTTTACATAGCTTGGTAATGAAACGTCTGCGAGAACACCAAGGATCCTACAGTGATAATGTGTGTCAGCAAAATCTGTGTTGGGATAAGAAGGAAAGCACTCCTTTAAAACCAGAAGAGCAATAGGCAACTTTAATCTGCCTCCAAAGTTGAAGGATTAGACAACAGCATGTTCTATGGGCATTTCTATCTCAAGTTTTTCTTCCTTTTCAAGGAATCATCATTATCATCCCCAGCCAAAATGACTCTCAAAGGACAAAATGTCCATTGTGTAACAGATTTTTGGGGTGCAACACTGAACAGTATACATGGGGACACAGTTTGCATTTTGATATTGCGACACAAGTTTGTGACTTGTCCCACCTTGCCTCCTCCTGCAGATTCTTGTGGTAATAAACCAATAATATCCAAGCAGGGCAGAAATGAGGAAACAGCACTTATTTTAAATGGATTAGCAACATTACAAGAAAATATTTGCAAGCTGTACTGCTCAGTGGGTTAGGACGCTGAGCTTGTCGATCAGAAGGTCGGCAGTTTGGTGGGTCAAATCCCGAGTGCCGTGTAACAGAGTGAGCATCGGTTACTCGTCCCAGCTTCTGCCAACCTAGCAGTTTGAAAGCACGTAAAAATGCAAGTAGAAAAATAGGGACCACTACGGTGGGAAGGTAACAGCGTTCCGTGCGCCTTTGGCATCTAGTCATGCCAGCCACATGACCACGGAGATGTCCTCGGACAAGCGCTGGCTCTTCGGCTTTGAAACGGAGATGAGCACCGGCCCCTACAGTCGGAAACGACTAGCACACATGTGCAGGGGAACCTTTACCTTTACCTTTACTTTGGTTTAAGAAGCTGCGAAGTGTCAACGCTTCTAAGCAAAACATCATGAGCTTCAAATGCAGACTTACCAGTATAGTTTATTGTCCTCTCTGGCCATTTGTGAAACAAAACCCTCAGTCAATTAAAGAAAATATCAGATTGTGCAAGAGGAAAAAACCCACACTTTTACCAGCTTCTAGTTTTCTTCCCTCCCTCTTGTGCTTAAATCTTGAATGCTAGCAACATAAATCCCATGTTTATAAAATGATTGCATTGAGTACTTTTAAACATTAGCAGTTCCAAGGATCTCTGTACAGCAGTCGCAACTATTTCCAATCACATTCATTTGTTTAAAGACAGACCTATCTTTTAACTACAGCAAAAAATAAAAAATGCTTAAAAGAAAGCAGAGAGCAACCTGAACATTTCCCCTAATGCATCCCTGAAAGCAATTAAAGGAAGCCTCTTTAACAGCACAGATTCATTTTGCTGTCCCTGCAGCGGTTTTAACATTTTATTTTATTTTTTAAAGAAGGTGACCTTAAAGGGACCTTTTTTTAAAAAAGGTGTTTTTTTTAAAGATGTAATATATGTGCTTTTTTATGTGGCTGCTGTTGTATGCTTTTGAGCTGGCTAACAACTATGGATAGACAAGCGAAAGAGAGGGCAACCTTGTCTCATATCCAGTGAAGAGGTAACTACCAGAAGTGTGACTATGAAATTTTCTAAAAGGGTTTCTTATAGAAAATAAGAGGCTGAGACCTTCACTGAACCTGAATGCACATTATTCTTAATAATGCATAGCTCTACCCCTCCCTTCTTCCCTTCTTATTTTATTTTATTATTTTATTTTTTTGCAAGGAAGTGGCTGGACGATGTTTTACACAAAAACCAGGGTGGGGAGGAAAATCACGCTTCCCGTATCTTTCACAGCTCTCTAATTTGTGCCCTATCACTTTTATCTCCTCTTGCTTTAACACCAGATTTGGTTTAATTAAATTTATGTCAAATGAATACATGAAACAAGAAAGAAATCAGAAAGCCTGCAGTTGCCCATTAGTGAGTCACTGACTGCACACTGAAAAGGCTTTTGAAGCCTGGCTCTCGGCCAGAACAAGCTTCTAGTGATTCTCAGAGACATCCAGGATGCTTTGAAGGCAGAGACTTGGGGTTGACCTGAACCTGCTTGACGGAATCAGTCCCAATCCTCAGAGGCTGAATCTCAAGTCTTCTATCTTTAACAATTTGCCTGTCAAGGGCGAGCGGCGGGGATGGGGAAAGCACAAGCAAGGTTCATAATTAATTGGATCAGATCCCTTAATTCCGTTTGTTTTACTGATAAAAGCCACGCTGTCTGTAACTATTTCATCACGATTAGAAAATACAACAATATGTCATAATTACACCTCCAGCTTTTTTTTTATCCGCAACGCTTGATCTCACTAGGAGGCTAAAACCTAGGCTTCGGAAGTCTATAAATACTGTATACGGGCGGGTATCGGTGCCATGCGTACTCACTGGTTTACATGGCCCGTGGTGAGCCCAGGTTTTAACAATCACTTGAAAACACATTGTAGAGGTTTACACCAGCAGAGTCCATCTGTGGCAACTTTAAGACCTGTGGATTTCAACTCAGAATTCCCCAGGCAGCCACGCTAGCTGGGCAATTCTGGTAACTGAAGTGCACATATCTTAATGTTGCCAAGGTTGGACGCTGATATTTAAACATTTTGCCATCCCATTCTGTAGATCAGAGGTCCCCAATCTTTTGGGCACCAGGAACCGGTTCCGTGAAGAGAGGTTTTTCCACGGACCAGAGGGTGTGCGATTTTGTGTGCTGCCTGGATCCCACAGATGGGGCTTTGCTTGTTTGTGCAGATCAGTTGCTGAATGCTGTGGCCCAATACTGGTCCACAGACCGGGGGATGGGGACCCCTGCTGTAGATGATGAAACCAAGGGGCCATGTCAAGATTATGCTTCAACTGCAACTTCTTCTGAAGTGTATAATTCCTTGTCTAACAAATGGATTATGGTATGTTTCATTTGATATTTGTAAAATATAGTCCTGCATGGTGTTAACCAAAACAGACAGATCTAGCATACAGCCTCAAGAACTCTGTCCATTTGCTCAAGGCTCAGTAGGACCTGCCCAACCAGAGCCCATCTCAGAACTGATTCAGTTGCCTAATGTATTCCTCACAATTTTCCTGCAGATATTCTTCATAAACCTGTTTCTGGAAAAGAAAACATTTACCTTAAAAAGGTCCAACTGTAAACAATCTGCAGAAAAGTAGCTAGCTGTATGTTGTCATTCTTATAACAATGAAAGCTCTAATCTAAGCTCATTTACTTCTGTCATATTCAGTCTTCATTTTTCTTCAGTGGCACTCTAAACATCTTCTCTGACTCTTCATCTTCACCCTGAGCTCTTCAGATAACTAATGAGGCCTCCAGGATCAGCATATAGAGAGATGCCAGGTGTAATCTTATCCAGAGTTTTTTTGTCAACTCTCATTGCAGGCAGCAATTAAGACCTTAGTCTTACTGACCAGCAGAGCTTCAGGAAAATCTTGGATATCTTCTGGAAACCAAGTGATTCCACCTGGGACCTGATCAAATGGGACTATCCTTCCTATGTGAGACTATGGCAATGAAATCTAGAACAATTAGAGTGTGTTTGGACCATGAAAAGAGACAGAGATTAATACCTCTTAACTGCTGTCATCACTAGTGCTCAGGACTTGCCCAAAGAATTTCAATATTACTAACAATCTCCAGAGGATCTTTATATTTATTGTAAAACTTCAGTAACAAAACTTCACCCAAACTGGGACTTCCGGTGGCGACGCGACGCCGAAGACAGCCGTTTTCGGGCTGCCCGCTCCGCAGCTGTGTTTTTCCATCGTAAACAGCGCCGATCAGCTGTTTAGATGGATTTGAAGCCCCCTCCTCGGGAGAAGAGGAGGGGGTGAGGCCCCAGGTAGGGGTTGAGCTCTCCGGGTCCGCCTGAGCTGAGAGTTTGGGCGGCTGAAGGATTGAGCCCCCCCGAAGCCTGGGTTGCTCCGAGCTGCGCAGCGCCCCTGCTCCGGGATTTATGGAGCAGAGCCAGGCGTTAGCAACCACCCCTGCCAAAAGGAAATACCTTTGATTATCAAGATGCAGGCAGAGCGGTACAGGAGGTCAAGGTGATGTGGACTCTTATCTTTACTCTCTAGCTCAATGGATTTTATAGCTTCAAAGTGAAAGTGCGCAATAAGTGAAAGTGGGGGAAGATGGCGGCTAAAACTTCTAAAGCTCTTCGGAGTGCGGGGTCTTCCCTGGTGCAACAGACCTCATTGCAAGCTTTGCTTCCTCCTGCACCTCCTCCGGCATTGACGCTTAAGGATTTACAAGATGCTCTTGGAAAGCATTCACAATTGATGTCTGACATGATGGATGAAAAGCTGAAAAAGTTGGAGGAGAAACTGGAGAAGCAGATGGAAGAGAAGTTTAGAGCAATGAGGGTGGACATGTTGTCTATGATTGAATCTGTAGCTGAATGTGTGCAACAGCTGGATGAAAAAGTGAAGGATCTCAGTCAAAAGAACTCTATATTAGAAGCAAAAGTATCAGAAAATGAAAATATAAGGGATAAAATGGACAGAGAATTGAGCCTTGCTCAGTATCATCAGATGCAGTATGCTATTAGAATCAGGGGTTTAAAGGAGAACTGTAAAGAAGATTTAAAGCAGCTGATTTCTGAGGCTCTGGAAGGGGTATTGGGCCAGCCAGCATCTGAAATTGAGGGAAATATGGACAAAATTTTTCATGTAAATTCATGGATTGCAAGACAAAGGAAGTTACCCAGAGATGTGGTGGTCTATTTTACAAAGAGAGTAATTAGAGATGAAGTTATTCAAGCTGCCTATGATACTAAACTGGTAGTGGCTGAGCAAGAAGTCTTGGTTTTAAAAGAGATTCCTCCGAAGATTTTAAGGAGAAGGAAAGATTTTGCATTTTTAGTACAGGAACTTAAGAAATGTGATATTAAGTTTAGATGGGAGATTCCAGTTGGACTGGTGGTGACGCATGAAGGTAAAAGACATCGTCTGGTTACTGTGGCCCAGGCACGTGATTTTTATAGCAATGTGTTAAAAGCAACCCCCCTATCATTTTTGGAAGCTGTTAAGGGATACGGCGAGGGAAAGCTTCAAGATGTTGCAGACAGACAGATAGAGGACAATGGTGTTGGAGGGGATCAAGATACAGTTTCATTGGATGTTGCAGGAGGCCAGAGGAAGATGCGTGCCGCCTTAAGAAGAGCGAGACGAGAGCAAGAGCAAGACCAGCAGATAGTTATGGAATCTCCAAAGTGTATTTACAGTGAAGATGTGGGAGGGGCGTGGTCCAAAGAAGTTTTGGGGGTCATGACAGACGTGCTCCAAAAGTTTTGGGGCGTTAAGATTGCTGATTAAATTTTTAAATTAGTATCTTAATGGATTAAATTTATCATAGAGGAGAAAGAAAGTTTTTTTTTAATATGTAACACAATTTAAGATGGATGTTATTTGCTTGTTAGAAAAGTATATTAGGGTTATGGACTAAAAGTGTGTGTTGAACTAAGAATGGGTATGCAAGCTCCTAATTAACAATAAGTTGTCTTACAGACTGCTTAACCCTTTTTTTTTTACTCTTTTTATTTGAACTCAAGGATGACCTGGAACTGCGAGACATTTGGTGCGATACATGCAAGAATTATTTTTGATTATGGTTTAGTTTGGTTGGAGATTATTAAGGTTAATAGATAGGCGCTTTTGGCGCGTAACTGAGAATTTGTTTATTTTTTTTCTTTGAAATTAATATGAATAAGGACTGGGATTAAGAAAATCTATTCTGAGTAAAGCTTTTTTTTTGTTTTTCTCTTTTTCTTTTTTACTTTATTTGTAATATTAATATTGTTTGTATTCATTTTACATGAGCTAGAGGGAGATAGAACTAATAGTTTATTGCTGATAACATAGGGGTGCTTATGTTTGTTTTTTGATTTTATACCCTGTATTTAGCTCTGGGAAGTCGGGGGGGGGGGAGGAGGGAATGGGGGGAAGGGATAGGGAGGGTTGGGTGGGGGTGGGGGAGGGGGGGATTAAAGTTAAAATGTATTGTAAAACTTTTTAAATAAAAAAAAAAAACTTCACCCAAACTGCTTACTTCTGTTCCCATTAACAGTGACCTCCTTTCTCCAGTTCCATTATAGAAAATAATGTTAAAATACTGAAGCCTTAAATCACCATCCTAAACAGTAGAACTTTATCCCGCTTATCTGAAAGATGTTTTAATTGTTGGACTGCCCCCAGGATGATTGGTTCTTGACTACTTTTAGCCATATAGAGTCACTTAGTAATTTTGGGATAGTCACTCTCTCTAAATCCAGACTAGCTACTGTTCCTATTGTTCCCCTGAATACTGTAAAGATTTAGTTGCAAATTACAGTTCATAAGCTTCTCCTACTGAGGTTGCCCTGTTGCAGGTTATTACAAATGCAGAAAGTTAGACTTAGATCTGAGTTCTTCATAGCAGCTTTAAATCTCACCCCAGTGTAAGAGTGTAAAAGCTCAGGAATAATAACAATAATATATATATATATATTTAATGACTTCAGAAAGTGAGTTTTCACCCAGCCAAATCCAAGTTCCAGGAATGAGAGCTGAATGTTGTTTTATACCAGTCTGGAGGTCAGCCAAAGAATTAGCAGCAAGACATTCAAGAAATCCCATCTAGGTTGACTCTCAAGCCCTTCTTTCATAACATTGACTCAGGCCTGCCTATTCTGAGTCATGTCTCTGGGGTTTTTTTTAAGCAACATACTTGAATGTTTTTGTTCTATTTACTTTGATCTTTCTGTAAGTGCAAAAGCCAGGGATATTTTTTGCCTCTCAGACCTGAAACTCAGTAGCTATGCTTCTGCAACTGGTAGCTGATGTCAATGCTGCTAACATCAGATGTTTTTGCATTGACAACAGATGGAGATGCAGCCATTTTATTCTTTTTGCTTTTAGAGTTAGATGATGCTGGGGAGCGGGGGGGGGGCAATGTGCATGAGAGTCTAGCTAGACATAATAACACTGAACCTAGCATGAGAACCCAGGTTGTTGAAATAAGAGATCATAAAGAATTGGCGGGCTGGAAAGCTGGAGGGGAAGCCCGCACTTCAAACTAATTGGGGAATGTGATTTATGACTGTTAACTGGAGGAGAGAGTTGTGCTTTGATACTATGTGCTCAGGGGAGGGGAACTCAGTTTTTGGCTTTGATTATGTTAGTGCCATTTCTATGCTAGTCAAATAGAGATTCTTTAAGGTAAACAATGCCTGGAAGTTCTTTGAAGAGCTTCATCTGTCGGAACCATGTCAGTTGATGCCTGACTTCTGCAGACCTCCATGTTCACCCTCCAACAGGTCCTTCTCTCCTTGGGTCTCACCTACAGATATTGGGGAGACTTTGGGCTGCTGCGTGTCATGGCCAAAACCTACCATGGATATCTCCACCAATTCAGAGTGCAACTCATCAGACAGCCTGGCTTCTTCTGGATCTTGAATGGTTAATTGCTGTGGACTTCAGCTCACATTCTTGACCAGGTTTTGATGGTTTTAGTTATTCTCTTTACCTTTACTTTAAGATTTGGGGCATGCCTGTGACATGTGGGTGGAAAAGAGAGAAAATATTCACCACTCTTCCTGGAATCAGCTTTCCCCACTAACACATTAAATTAGGACCTCAGATTATCAATATTTTGGCAGCTTTGCTTTAAATAAGGCTGTTTTAACTTTTCTTTGTAGTAATGCTCTACAGGGGCTTTATGCTGTTCTGAAAGACCGTAGGCTTCAACTGTATCACTGAATAATTTAACCCGCTATTTTAAACAGCTTTTGTTTTGACAGCGCAATTTTTTTTAAAGAAATGATAGCCAATGCCATTAAGTATGTAAATGAATTCTATACTGATAAGGGCATTTATTCAGATAATTGTACCAACCACAACACATGCCGTAGGCTTGTGTTAAGGGCAAGATCAGATCCTGCTTCTGAAGGGAGGTGAGTTTCTCCAGAGCCGCTGTGAGTATTATTATTATTATTATTTCCACCACCTCGGATTCAGAGTAGTCCCTCACTCTGGACCTTATCCATTAGGTAAAATGAGAAAATGAACAAATGGCTTTAACTTCTTTCAGTCTAATTCTTGGCAAATTTAGATGAAATTTGCAGGGATGGGAACCCCTACTGAGAGAATGGACTGCCAAATTCCTGACATGAGAGCACTGTGCATGGTGGAATTTAATGTCTTTTGGGAGAAAAGAAATGACTTCACTCCCCCAGTGGTGTTGTTGTTTTTTTCCCCCTGCAAGTAGCAAGCACATATCAAACAATATTAGCCACTAGATGGATAGCCTAAAAGAGACTAGAAGCCAAAAAAAGAAAAAGCCTCGAAAAGACAAAGAGCCCTGTGAAATATTGAATTTTTTTAGAACGTGTGTCATTTAGTGGTTGAGAGGTAAGAGATTTACAGGGAACTGGGTTTAAGTCCACTCCATGTTATGGAGGTTTTCTGGATGAAAACCTTTATTCTTCAGTCCAGTCTGCCCCAAAGGCCTGAAGGCCTGGAAAATTTTAAAGGAAGAAGTCTTGAAGAGCAAGCATTCTTAAACTTTTTCCTATCAGACTTCCCTTTAGTGTAATCTTAATGTATGCTTCTAAACCTGAAAAATCAAAACACTAAAATAAACACAAATTTTGGAGGGGAGGAACCTAAATGGTTCTTTCTACATCTTACAGTTGGGGAAATATTTTTTTCTGGGGGAAAATTGAAACATAATTCTCTCCAATTTATCTATCATCTCTCTCATTCTGTCTTGAACATAGCTGTCCATCTCCATACAAGATTCTGGGTGGTTTACAAACACAATAAATAAAGTCTGGAAGTTGAGTTATGAGAACTGGACTTCTTTCCTTTTTGGTTTGAAACATTTTGCTGCTTATCCAAGTAGCGAAGTGAAGAAGCAATACAGTATATCCAGATACCTCTACCTGGATGACTGAGAATCTTCATCAACTAAATAAATAAAGCTTGAAAGTTCTTTTCATTCTATTTGTTTGAACCAGTTTGGTCCAGTAGTTAAGACACCAAGCTAGAAAGTAGGAGACTCTGAGTTCTAGTCCTACCTTAGCCATGAAAGCCAGCTGAGTGACCTTGGGCCAGTCACCCTTTTTGAGCCCAACCTACCTCATAGGGTTGCTGTTGGGAAAACAGGAGGAGAAAGGTATGTTTTTATTTATTTATTTTATTTTAATTCCATTTATATCCCGCCCTTCTCCGAAGACTCAGGGCGGCTTACAAGCTTAGCAGTAACAAATCCCCTCCTATACAAATGTTGGATATGTTCATTGCCTTGAGTTCCTTGTAAAAACAACAAATAAATATTTATACATACATACATACATACATACATACATACATACATACATACACACATACATACATACATACATACATACATACATACATACATACATGAATGTGAGGCGTCTGTCACTGAATAAGAGGGGATGTTGGGATAGTCAATGCAAATTCCCAGTTACTTGGGAATTTAGCCACACCAAATTTACCCCAAACTTTCCTAAATCCAAATGGCCTTTGACTCAAAGTAAGTTCTCAGTTCTCACTTGATTCCCAAAGTAGTGAATATGATACCCTCACTTCCCCTCCACTCCCTTTTACACACACAATTGTATGCACAACTGTATGATGACTTGGGAACTGTTTCCTTCTGTGCCTTCACTTTTTCCCCATATTGGAGGGAGGCAGAACAAGATAAAAAAAATACATCTGGAAAAAAAATCACAGGTGATTCTAATGAAGAGCTTCTGCCTATGGAATAAATTTACCTGTGAGTCATCCAGTGATCACTTCCTTTCAGAGCAGATAAATTGATTGACAATGCTCTCTTTGAGAAACAGTTTGAAGAGAACTGTAATTCCCTTTAAGATCTACACCCAACATGTAAGCTTTCTCTAGTCTGAATGGATTTTCCTAGAGTGAACTGTGCTTCTGTTCACTTGTAGAACTTTGAACATTTCAACGCTACAATCTGTACCTGCATGATTTCTGTCTAATGAACCTATTCTGCACCAAATTATGTTGAGTACATTTGTCTTTTAGGCCAGGCCCAACAAGTAGCTCTTTTACTCTCTAGAGCAGGCATCCTCAACCTTGGCAACTTTAAGACTTGTGGATTTCAACTCCCAGAATTCCTCAGCCAGCTTGGAAATCCACAAGTCTTAAAGTTGCCAAGGTTGAGGACCCCTGCTCTAGAGCTCTACATTGTCTAGAATTCATATATATGGGTCCTTTCCATATATGCTAGCGGTGAAATTTTATTTTCTGTTTTTTAAAATCTTTGGAACTTGCATATTTGTTGTTTTAACATGAAGGATTGAGATATTCTTTGGTCGTTAGGTGGAAAATAAATGAGAGAATAAAAGTAACCAACATCTTTTGAAATTATAATCACAGAATATAAAGTGACAGTTCAGTTGATAAGGTTTCTTGTAAGGGCACAGGAGTATGTATTCTGTAAAAACAAAAATGCCTCAGCCTGGTGTAGAAAAATTGCTGTAAATTAGCCACACCCTAAATAACTGCTAGCATATTAATTTTAGTTATGATAGAGATTAATTTCCTGTTGGAGAAACTGGCTTTGACCACTTAATGTCTAGAAATACCAACATCTTATTCCTGAAATTGCATTTGTGACACTGCATTTAAATTTTTATTTTAGCAACACGAAGCAAACAAATTGGTAAGAGGCTTCTGATGGCACCATTATTATTATTTTATTTGCCATGCTAATTTTTCTTGGAATATTTTGTGCCTTTTAGCCAGCTGTTTCCTTAACTAAAGGCTCCCATTGACAGCTTTTGCTAAAAAGCAATCCCAGTTTGGGATGAAATCCTGTATATTTTTGACAAAAATGGAAATATCTTTAAAAATATTAGGATAGGCACACAACCCTATTTAGCAATATGTGACTGGATTTTGTTTATTCGAATTAAGCATAGCGTACCAAAACCTAGGCCAAATGGTGGCAACAGCCCACACTTTAAATAACTTCTCCTTAAGATACAACTTAAGAATGAATTGAGTTATAAATAATCATCCAAAAGACACAATCTTGGAAACACAATCTTGGTGTATGGTGATAGTGTATTAGATAGTGTCTTTCAAAAATCTAGTCAATAGAAAAGCTATTATATACAAGGAACAAATCCCCTCCTATACAAACACATACAAATAATAGAGTCACAAAATTCTGCCTTTTAAAATGAATATTATACTGTACTTCATTAAGTTTGATGTATTCTGCAATCATCTTAACAGGTGTAATCTGAGTTAGTAAACTTTGAATTTACACGCTGTTCTCACATGTAGTTTAGCAATAGTAAATCAATTGCTATCAAAATGACTTTCAATTACTAGAGATAATTCACTATATCAGTTAAATAAACCTGTCCGTACAACTGTCTATTTCCCTGAACATGCTTTAATAATGATATTTCTCTATATATATGTGTATACACACACATATACGCACACACATATTCACACAAACACAGCCTTTTCCATATTTTTAAGTTCTAACAAGCTGCTAATTAACTATTCTCTTCCTTGTTTATTCCGTGCTTTTCATAATTTGATAAAGACTGATGAAAAGGTAATCCAAACACCACATGTTCTGGTTTCAAAATTATTGGTAAAAGTGTTCTTCATCAAACTGGATTTCAAGGCAGCTGAATGCAGGATAAAGCAAAACTGAAGGATCAACTACAGGAGAACCTTCCCCAAAATGGATGTTTTGCTTATTTGTCTGT
Organism: Vipera berus; assembly: GCF_964194415.1. Classification (NCBI taxonomy): domain Eukaryota; kingdom Metazoa; phylum Chordata; class Lepidosauria; order Squamata; family Viperidae; genus Vipera; species Vipera berus. The sequence goes on from NC_138203.1 coordinate 69,683,016, forward strand.
CCATTCATTGGATTTGAAACACACTAATGGATTTAGTGGTTTCATGGATTTGAAACACACCAATGGTCAAATAATCTGGGCAAAATACTGGACAATTTAAAAACAAAGCATAACAGTAACAGAAGCAGATGGCAACATCTATCTTAGCTTTGGAAAGCCAGTTTGGTCTAGTAGTTAAGGCATCAGGCTAGAACTCGGGAGAATGTGAGTTAGCCCTGAAAGCCAGCTGGGTGACTTTAGGCCACTCTCTTTCCTTCAGCCTAACCCACCGCACAGAGTGGTTGTTGTGGGGAATGTAGGAAGGAGTACTATATAGGTTTGCCGCCTTGAATTCTATATAATAATAATGGAGGGATATGAATGAATGAATGAATGAATGAATGAATGAATGAATGAATGAATGAATGACCAAATTTGCAACCAATTTTGGTCATCGTACTACAAAAAAGATGTTGAGACTTTGGAAAAAGTTCACAGAAGAACAACTAAAATGATCAAAGGCCTGGAGACTAAAACATATGAAGAATGGCTGCAGAACTTGGGTTTGGCTAGTCTAAAGGAAAAAAAAAGAAACAGAGGCAACATGATAGCAGTATTCCAGTATTTAGGGGACTGCCACAAAGAAGAGGGTGTCAAACCATTCTCCAAAGCACCAGAGGGCAGGACAAGAAACCATGGATGGAACTGACCAAACCTGGAATTAAGGAGAAACTTCCCAACAGTGAGGAAAATCAACCAGTGGAACAGCTTGCCACCAGAAGTCGTGGACTCTCCATTACTGGAGGTTTTTAAGAAGAGACTAGACAGTCACTTGTCTGAAATGGTGTAGGTCCCTTCGAGCTCTATTCTATTCTATTCTATTCTATTCTATTCTATTCTATTCTATTCTATTCTATTCTATTCTATTCTATTCTATTCTATTCTATTCTATTCTATTCTATTCTATTCTATTCTATTCTATTCTATTCTATTCTATTATGTAGAAAACAGTGAGATAAAATATTAAAACAGTCCTAGCATTTTAGTGGATTCACAAGAGCTCATGGCCTAGGGCTGCTGGGATAGCTGAGTCTTGGTGGAGGGGTTATATGGATTTTCGGGATGGGGAAAAGGCCATTCCGACAGGCAGGAGGAGCAACAGAAAAGGCTTTCTTCCAAGGATTGGTATAATAGGATTTTTTTAGAAACTGTGTTCTGTGGAACCCAGTGAAAGACAAAGGGCAAAAAGTCAAATGCATCCAGTTTTCCAATTTTCAGTCACTAGAGCTTTACTTTTTTATAAGGGCTTATGGGATTATTATTTTTTAAGTAACAGTTTCCATGATTTGGGAACATTTGAACCCACTGACAGAAGATGGCATTTGGGAAGGGCAGAGACAATTTAAGAAAGGTGGACTTGCTAATACCCGGGCTCTAACCCAGTAGTTTCCAACATAAGCATCTTTACAATCTGTGGACTTCAGCTCCCAGAATTCCCCAGCCAGCCATGCTGGCTGGGGAATTCTGGGAGTTGAAGTCCACAAGTCTTAATGTTGCCACCTTCGCTCTAACCCACAAAAATTACAACCAACCCCTTGAATTGCACCCCAAAGTCAACATTGGGGCCGGCGCTGCTTGCAACTGTTTTTTGCAAAGTGACTTGCTGAAAGCAAATAGGTTGCTTCTGTATTATTTCACATTAAAATGTGACGTATCTGAGAGAAGGGGAAAAAAATCTAGACCTAACTCATTGCATTTTTTTAACGAAGCTCTGCTTTACCTTTGCTCTTTTGTTCAAAGGCTGTTAAAAACAAAACCACATTTTTGAAACAGGGTTGGTTGATTATGTGACCATCTTCACATTTCAGCCCTCCCTCACAGAGGGTTCCCTTAGTACCATATGCTTCCCTTTTCATTCACGGTTGTGATGTGATCTCTTCTGACTTGTTACATGCATGTGAAAGGACAGTGGGCTTGGGTGGGGGGGGGGAGAGCAAAGGGAAGCCATGCTTAAGAAAGTACATGTTGGTTGGCTGGCAGCTCTTCGGAGCTGATTGGATTTGACAAGTGTTATAGCTCCTCATGTAATGGATGTCTGTGCTTTGGCATAGGAGAGGTGGAAAAGATGTAATTCCCAATGAAAGAGGGCAACATGAGCTATTATTTAATTACTAGCTAATAATAAACATTCTCCCCTGGAATCTTACGCTAGGTCTGATTTCCTTCTTCAAGCATGAGCTGAGCTTTTTTCAGTCTCAGTCGGCTAACCGAGCCTACTTGTACAACCTTTATGTTCTGTCTAATTTTCTCTTAAAGTTTACACTACCCAGATCGCTCATTCTCATCTCTTTTCCCTTCATCACACATGTGTATCCAGTGGTGGGATTCAGCCGGTTTGCACCACTTTGGCAGAACTGGTAGCTAATTTTTTGTTGCCCAGCCCCAGAATGGACTTCCGGAAGTGGCATCCACACAGAGAACCGGTTGTTCACGTATTTGAATCCCACCACTGCCTGTATCCCGAGCAAGCACCTTCGCTTTTCTTTTTAATTTAGTATTGTCTTTTAGCCCAAATTCTTTGTTTGTGTGTATTTTTCCTAATTAACCTCCATATTGTCAATTTAGTTTGGGGGACTTTGAGATACCAATTCTCTTGTGCTGGTTAATGACTGCAATAAAATTATTTCAATTATCTATTTTCTCTTTTCCAAACAGTGACAGATGTTTACATACATATCCTGAGATTTCCACACTCTTCCTTAATTTAAAAATAAAATATTTACATTCAATCCTGCTTAAAGGATTAGGGTTCTTAATAAGTAGTCAGCAGTAATAATTCCACATGCAGTGGCAACTTTCTTTTCATCCAGGCTAAGGGGTGAGGTTAACAATATGGTATTGGGTATGGGTGAGGATTTTTTTTTTCCTTGTCATTTTCTCCCTCCATACATTTGCAATTTGAAAATCTATATTTTTCATACTTCATTATTTCTGCTCTTGTTTAGCTTACCTTTAGCATTCACAATACTGTGATACAATAGTTATTCTTATCATTACTGCCATTGTGAGAAATCAAGGGCTTAACCTTTGGCTTAATCTCAATATTTCAGTAATACACTTATCATTTGTATAGGAGGAGAAAAAAGGGGGGGAATAAATCCATGCCCCAAAGGGACAGCTGTAGCTTAAAAATGTAAAATATTAAGTAAGTACTCCTGCATAATGCAGTCATATAAACAGATTCCACTGTAACAAATGTACATTGAGGGTGTTGAATAATTTCATATACAGAATGTAACCTTTCAAAATAGCTCTTTTAATAATTCTTCCTTTAAACTGCATTCGAGTAGATAACTTGAATGAATTTCTACTCCTTGGGAGGGAGATATTTCCATCCTCTTGATTTTTTTCCCCAGGAAAGATATTTGTCCTGCAGATAATGCATATAGTTTTAATTGTGAACCAGATTAGAAGCCATATCTTTGAAATGGAAGGTTGCTACAAGAATTTTAACCATCCATAAAGTAATTAACCAGGCTAGTCTGTTGGGTTCAGTTGAAAAAAAACAGAAAAAGTTGTTAGATAATGAAATGATAAGATCATGTTTCCTTTTGCCTTCAAGTGGTGAATTTTTGATGTACACAGATGGATAGCTTTTCTCTTACATATATGTAAGGGTGGTTTATACATACAGTATGTTGTATATAGCATGCTTAAATGTGTGTTACGTGTGTTTACACTTTTGAGAACAAGCAGCTAAATTTCATTTTTAATGTGTGCCAATGTGCCCATAGTAAAAAAAAAATGACAACAAAGGTTATCTTATCTATCTTATATCGAAAGCAAGCAGCAGTATGTTGCCACTGCCCAGGAGCCCAGACTCTTCATAAAATTCAAATGCTAGCAACTGCAATTAGTTGGTCTGTTTAACAGTAAAATTAAAATATATAAAGATCAAAAATGCATATATATATACAAGTGCCTATACATTTTTTAAAAAAAATCCTTTTAGAGCTTTTAGCTCTTTGGAACCCTAGACATTTGCCTTATGATTAAAAAAAAGTCTTGGAATTAAGAACCTCACCTTCTTTATATGAAGTAGCTGGTTCACAAACCAACATAAGTTTTTCAATTACTTTTTTATCTCCTTCAACTGCCTGTCTATCTTTTCCTAGCTAGATGGGGGTTTTAATACTATTATTATTATTATTGCTCATATAGTCAGCCAGATGTTTAGACTGGATTTAACATATCTAACCAGTTATTCAGTCCTTCCCAAAGACCTGGGATAGGCAGATGTTGTTGTTATTTGATGGTACTGATGGCATCATCCCAGCATGTCCAGTAGCTGATTTTGCTTAAATTGGATGATTCATGCTTAACAGCATTCAATTTTCCCCAAACTGCTATTTGCTGATTTATGATTTATGACTTTATTAAATGTTAATACCATCCATCTCACTGTCAAGCATCTCTGGGCAGCCTACAACATCATAAAATCACAATATAAAACCATGAAAATATATTTAAAACATTCAAGAATAAAAATTAAAGCATTCACATTAAAAAAAATAGTAAACAGGGAAGAAGTGGAATCTTCTCCTGATCTATTAATCATCTACAGAACGGGATGCCCCCATTGGGGCCTCCCAGCCAGTTGGCTGAGCCAAGTTTTCAAACTCTTTTGGAAGGTCAATAGGGTGGGGACAGTTCTCATCACGAGGGGCCCAATGTTGCAAAGAGTGGAAGCCATATAGAAAATGCTCTTCTCCTGGACCCCACCAGCCAAAATTCCTTAGCTGATGGGATCTGGAGCATACCTTTTCTGGCAGAATGCATGGGGCAGGTCAGTTTGATTGGGATGTGACTTTTTCCCTGATAACATTGACACATGTTACAGAGGGTTTTAAAGGTGTTAATCAACACCTTGAATTCCAGCTGGAAGCAAACTGGCAACCAGTGCAGTTTGCAAAATAGTGATGTTGTATGGGCCACCCTAGGGGCTTCTAGGACTACCCATATTGCTGCATTCTGTGGCAGCTTTAACTCCCAAATACACTTCAAGGGTAGCCCCATGTAGAGTGCATTGCAATAGGCAAATGTGAGATGACCAGAGCATGATGACTAGATGCAGGGCTTCACAACCCAGGAAAAGGCTCAAGTTGTGCAAAAGCTCTCCTAGCCACAATTTTATTGTCCTGTTTATTAAAATTCAATCCTACTTTGGGTAAAGTTATGAAGATGGAGACATTGCTTTTTGTTCAATTTTGTGAGTATACCATGGGATATGAGCAAGGAAACCCAGGGTCTGATTTTCCCTTAGGCTCAAAAGCCAGTTGGGTGAATTTGGCCCAGTCACTCTCTTTCAGTTCTGGACTGGAAAGTTGAAAAACATGTATTTATCAACTTGCACTGAACCAAAATGACAGCTTCAATCAAGAGCTATCCTGCACATACACATACACATTTATATTCCAAATCCATCCACGTCAAACCAAATGACTTTGGATGATTCAATCCAAATCATTTGGGATGTCTGAATCAAATTGGATCTATTTCTTGAACTGAATCAACTATTCAGCTTAGAGCAACTCAAAAGTTGGAATAAAATTGGCAGTGCAAACGGGAACAGACCCATAAGTGTAGAACACAGGCAAAGGATTACAGGCAAAGAATGAGTATTGCATTACAAAATATAGAAGCATCACAGGGTATCTGCAGCAATGGTCATTGGCTTTACAATGGCAAATGCATCCAGGTGATAAAAGTTACAAACCTTTTCACATGCTTGCATGAGTGTGATCATAACTGCAAATGCCCCTGGAAGCATTGAACTACATACAAATGAGCAACTGATTTGACTGGGTATGAAGAAGGAATAAGGGGAAGATAAGATAGGTGAGTTAACCTCGAACATAAAGATTGGAAATCACTAGTGAAATTGGGGTGCGACGTAGATTAACCTCCTCATGGTAGACCCTGGGCAACGTGATTTTGTCATGGCTAAATAGTCTCCCTCTTCTGGCTGCTGGACTCACAAGGATCTCCCAGCAAGAAGCAACACGAGTACGGAAAATAAAAGCAACAGTTAATGCTGAATGAAATAAATAAAATACTAGAGAAATTATCAACCCTAATGAAAAAGGGCAAGGCTGAGATTGTCAAAGTAGGCTATAGATTAGGAAAGCGTAACAAAGAGAGCTGACAGAGAGTGGCAATTCTCTGTTTGCATGTCTTCCATAATTTGTAAATGTGTCTGATATAACCCAAGAATCCATGTCATTCTAGAAAAAACAAAATGCCTTGGACAACTGCTAAGGGAGGGAGAGAGGGAGGGAGGGAGGGAGGGAGGGAGGGAGGGAGAGAGAGAGAGAGAGAGAGAGAGAGAGAGAGAGAGAGAGAGAGAGAGAGAGAGAGAGAGAGAGAGAGAGAACGGAGAACTTTCAGAGCACTTTCCAGAAGCACTGCCACTCTGACCCTATGAGTGTTTGCAGCACTCATAAGAGGCCTCTATATAGTAGTAGATCACAGAGTGCAGGTCACAGTGTTTATTATCACGCTCAGGACTTGAGCAATCCTATTATATTTTAGCAACTACTAGCAGCAATAGGGAAAAAGAGGGTTGATGACCTGGAGAGAAGATTACTAGTTCTCTACTGCTGCTAGAAATGGGGAAACGGTAATCCTGATTGGTAGAGAGGTTAAAGTGACATCCATTCCCCAGACTAAACTTCTAGGGGAAAATATCTTCAGATCGAAAGGAGGAAGAATGTTTGCTCGTCATGCAGAACTGGATAATAATGATAAAAGACTTCTGAAGGGGTATGGTTTCATCTTTTTGTTCTCGGTGTTGTTATATACTAAAATTGATGTTTTTTCCTATGATTTCTTAGATCTCTAGAGTAAACTGCCTGTTTTATCTGTCTGTTCTGAAGTTTCTGGAAAAAATGTGATTTCATTAGAAACTTAAATTCTGTATTCACTGTTCATTTTTTCCCTTTTTTACATAATGAAGCCTTTGAATTTTGAAGTTCTTCATCATCCAACTTTTCTAAAATATTTTAATCACCCTATAGCAGCAACTTTCAGTGTAGTATGCAGTAAAATAGGATAGGATAGCATTTAGGTTTCTGTACAGCCCCATAGTGCTTTACAGCCCTCTCTAAGTGATATACAGAGTTAGCATATTGCCCCCCACAAACTGGGTCCTCATTTTACCAACCTTGGAAGGATGGAAGGCTGAGTCGACCATGAGCCCTGTCAAGGTTGAACTCCAGGCTGTGGGCAGAGTTTGCCTGTAATACTGCATTCTAACCACTGTGCCACCAATGTTCATATAAGCACGTAAAAAAAACAAGAAGTTAGAATTATTGGTTGATGGTTTACAGAGATAAAAGTGGTAAAGCAAATCACATTGAAGAATCACAATTAAAAAGCATCTGAGAAATCAAATAAATCTTTGGAAGAGTAATATATTCCAAAGATGGAAATCATCAAAAGATATCCACCATATTTAAGGAGGTGAGGCACATAGCATAAGGCTTTTAAATATGATTATAGGGTATTCTAGCTTCCACATTTTATTTTAACTGCATCCTTTGATGCTAATACAGCTAATTCTTGACTTATGATAGGTCACTTACACTGGTAACAGTTATATCTAAATTATGATGGACCTACCTTGAGGCTATTTATGACCTGGATTTGAAGTTCCAACAGTTGCCACCCCCTAATCCCATGATTGAACATTGGACACTGTTTAATGGCTGTGTCATTCACCTTAATGACCATGGCTGCTGCATTTGCTTAAAATGCAAAAAGTTGTAAAATCAGGTCAGTCATGTGACCAACTTGTTTTATGACCATAATGACTTACAACCGTGATGGGTAGCTTCCATTATGGATGTAAGTCAAAGATTGCCTGTGACCACGGCATTTGCTTAATGATTACTGCAAAAAGTTGTAAAATCAGCTCAGTCATGTGACCAACTCATTTTATGGCCATAACGACTTACAGCCGTGATGGGCAGCCTCCATTATGGATGTAAGTCCAAGACTGCCTGTAATTATAAAAACAGAGTAGTCTCTAGCTTGTATAGTTTTTTTCCTATCCTTACTACGTAGAAGCTGTCACGAGGACTGCCACAAATATAGCACAGTCACAAGGATAGCTCAAGTAATATACAGAGTCTTCAGTCAAATTTTTCCAGAAGAATGAAAAAAATCCATAAATGAAAACGTTATTTTTTTAAAAAAAATGTTAAAGTTGTCTCCTAAAAACCATATCCTGGGAGACTTTCATACTTCATGTAAACAAAATCTGTGTTACAGAACAAAATTTGCATGAAAACATATGTGAATTTGGTTGCTTTTAAATAAACTGCAGAAAAAATAACAGAATATAAATCAGTGAATGCATGCTAGACTGTTACAACTGGATTTAGAAATATCCACACTTCTCACACCTCTGTTAATCTCATTTTTTAAAAACAATTACATGTAATCATTTAATTTAAATATTGTTTTAAAGTGTATTTTTCTACAAGGCACATTTTGAAATGTATTATGATGCCTGTAGGGAAATATGAAATCCATTAGCTTGCAGTTTTCCAGCCTTTTCATCCATCTGATGAGACAAAAACAAGGCAATCCTATTGGAATTACTGTAAACGAAATAACCATTGCTTAATTTTTTAGTGCAAGAGAGAGAATATGCCACTGATTTTTTAGAAAAAAGTAAAGTAGCAGTCTGAAGGCAGAGATCAATACAATGAGATATTTATCTATGTCCTTTATGTACTTTGACCAGTAGAACAAGAACAGTGCCTTGAAAACTTCAAGTGATCAGTAACAACAAAAATAAATTAGTAAGTATTGATATTTTGAGAAGTCCTGGATTAAGGGATCTTAAGTAATAATAATAATAATAAGTTGGAAGGGAACTTGGAGGTCATCTAGTCCAACCCCCTGCTCAGGCAGGAAACCCTATACCATTTCAGGCAAATGGCTGTCCAGTCTCTTCTTAAAAACTTCCAGTGTTGGAGCATTCACCACTTCTGGAGGCAGGTTGTTCCACTGGTCATTGTTCTAACTGTCAGGAAGTTTCTCCTTAGTTCTAGGTTGCTTCTCTCCTTGACTAGTTTCCATCCGTTGCTTCTTGTCCTGCCCTCAGGTGCCCTGGAGAACAGCTTGATTCCCTCTTCTTTGTGGCAGCCCCTGAGATATTGGAACACTGCTATCATGTCACCCCTCACCCTTCTCTTCGTTAAGCTACACATACCCAATTCCAGCAACAGTTCCCTATATGTTTTAGCCTCTAGTCCCCCAATCATATTTGTTGCTCTTCTCTGTACCCTTTCTAGAGTCTCGACATCTTTTTTACATCGTGGTGACCAAAACTGGATGCAGTATTCCAGGTGTGGCCTTACCAAAGCATTGTAAAGTGGTATTAGTACTTCACTTGATCTTGATTCTATCCCTCTGTTAATGCAGCCTAGCACTGTGTTGGCTTTTTTGGCAGCTGCAGCACACTGCTGGCTCATATTGAAGTGATTGTCTACTAGAACTCCAAGATCCCTCTCACAGTTACTACTATTGAGCAAGGTATCCCCTATACTATACCTGTGCATTTGTTTTTTCCTGCCTAAATGTAGAACCTTACTTTTTTCACCATTGAATTTCATTTTGTTAGATAGCACCCAGTGTTCGAGTCTGTCCAGATCCTCCTGTATTTTAAGCCTATCTTCTGGAGTATTGGCTATTCCTTCATCGTTAATGAAGATGTTGAAGAGTACTGGGCCCAGAACAGAGCCCTGGGGCACCCCACTACACACTCCCTTCCATGTAGATGCAGTTCCATTGAGGACCACACGCTGAGTACGGCCTGTCAGCCAGCTACGAATCCATCTGGTGGTGATGCTATCTAACCCACATTTTTCTATCTTATCAAGTAGTAGGTTGTGATCTACTTTATCAAATGCCTTACTGAAGTCCAAGTAAATTATATCTACAGCATTCCTCTGGTCCGCTAATTTTGTCACTTGGTCAAAGAATGTAATAAAATTTGTCTGGCATGATCTGTTTTTGACAAACCCATGTTGCCTTTTAGTGATGACTTTGTTTGCATCAAGGTGTTCACTGATTTGTTGTTTGATTATCTTTTCCAGAATCTTCCCAGGTATTGAGGTCAGGCTGATAGGTCTGTAGTTTCCTGGATCTATTTTTTCCCTTTTTTGAAGATGGGAACTACATCAGCTCTCTTCCAGTCCTCTGGTAGTTCCCCAGTGCTCCAGGATCATTGAAAAATATAGTTCAGTGGTTCTGAGATCACGTCTGCCAGTTCCTTGAGAACTTTAGGGTATAATCCATCTGGTCCTGGTGATTTGAACTCATCTAGGCTGGATAGGTGTTCACTTATCATTTTCTTGCCTATCTTAACTTGCGTTTCTATTCTGTTTTTTATGGCACTGGTTTTGGTAGGTTGGACTGTTTTTTTCCCCCCTTTGTGTAAAGACAGATGCAAAAAATGAGTTAAATAGTTCTGCTTTCTCCCTATTGCTTGTCACCTTCTTGCCACTTTCCCCCACTAATAGACCAATCATTTCCTTAACTTTTTTCTTGTTTTTTATATGTTGAAAGCAGCTTTTTTTTATTTTTGACTTTGGTCGCAAGCCTTAGTTCATTTTGAGCCTTAGCTTTTGTCACTTCATCTTTGCAGGCACGGGCTATTTGCTGATATTCTGACTTAGTTATGTGCCCCTCTTTCCAATTCTTATACTTGTCCTTTTTATCTTTCAATTTATCAGAGAGTTATTTATGCAGCCATGCTGGTTTCTTTTGAGAGCTGTTATTTTTCTTCTTTGTTGGTATTGTACTAGACTGGGCCTTTATTATCTCACTTTTCAAAATTTCCCAAGCTTCTTGAGTTGTTTTCCCCTTTAGGATTCTCATCCATGGAATTCTTCCCAAGTACTCTCTAAGTTTATTGAAATTAGCTCTTTTAAAGTCCAAGACTCTAGTTTGGCTGTGTTCTATTGCTTGTGCTTCCAGAATGTTGAATTCCAATATTGCATGATCACTTCCCCCCAAGGTTCCTGTGGCTTTGACATTTTCTATCATTTCATCTCTGTTTGTGAGAATTAAATCCAATATGGCTAATCCCCTAGTTCCCTTCTCTACTTTTTGGGAGAGGAAGTTGTCTGCTAGGTTTGTCAGGAATATGTTTGATCTTCCACTTGGTGCAGAGTTTGTCTCCCAGTTAATATCAGGGCAATTAAAGTCCCCCATTACTATTGTGATGTGCTTCTTACATACCTTAGTTAGCTGACTAGCAAAAAGTTCATCTATTTCCTCTGCTTGGTTAGACGGCCTATAGTATACACCTATGGCAATGTCATTTCCCCCCCTTTTATATTGACCCAAATGCATTCAAGTTTACAGTTTTCATCATTGTTGTGCTCTATTTCTGTAGAGATAAAGTTATTTCTTATATATAGAGCAACTCCACCTCCTCTTTTGTTTAGTCTGTTTCTTTTAAATAGTTTAAATCCCTCTAGCTGTGTGTTCCATTTGTAGGTTTCGTCCCACCATGTTTCTGTAATGGCAACAATATCATATCCGCACTCATTTACCTGAATTTCTAGTTCACCCTGCTTACTGTTCATACTCTGTGCATTAGTGTATAGACATTTGAGTCCTTTATGACTGACCCTGTGTTTACTTGCTGCATAACTTGTGTGGTGCCTGGCTTCCCCTATTTTCTTAGATTGCCAGGGACAGTGATGATCTGTATCAATTAACTCACTGTCCCCATTGTTTAGTTTAAATGTTCCTCCAGAAAAGCTGTGAATTTATTGCCAAGTAACTCAGTCCCTTTCTTGGATGGATGCAGACCATCTCTTTTATACATTTTTTCATTGGACCAGCTACAGACATCGTGACTAATATAACCAAAGCCTTCTCCTTTACACCACTCCTTTAGCCACATATTAAATTCTGCTATACGCTGGCCTTTTCCATTTTGCTCCTTATACACTGGTAAAACCTCTGAAAAAGTAAGCCTACAGCCTATTCTGCTAAGTTCCTGCCCCAAGCTCTGGAAATCATTCTGCACAGAGAGTACATCTTTTGGGGACAGATCGTCAGTGCCAAGATGTACAATAGCCTCCACATCACAGTCCTTGCTGGCATTCTTGATTATTTTAGAAATACGCACCTGGAAGACACCTGACCTCTTTCAAAACCTCTGTGTCCTTTCCTAAATTTACATCCCTTATAATTGAATCACCAACCAGAAGGTGGCTTCTCTTTTTGGATGCCTTTCTGTTCTTGTATGACTTTTGTGTAATACCAGATTCGCACTTCTCCCTGTCAAAAACAAGTTTTTCATCTTGGACCACGATACCCTGCTTATTTGAGTTATTATCACAGATACCTTTACCTGTCTCCTTAATGTCCCTATTAAGGTCAGAAAGGGCACTGTATCTGTTGTGCAGGGACACAGCGAAAGCTTTGTGTTTATGGTTCACAGATCTCACCCTGCCAGATCCCACGGTTGTCCACACTGCCCTTCTCCTGCAGGATCTTTGTGGTAGAGGGGGCTGATAGCACGGAGGCTCAATAGGGTAGAAGGGCTGAACTGGACACCTAATTTCTGCCTGAAGAGCACAGATTACAGACCCTAGATAAATAATCTGTCCTTGTAGACTAGTGATTTGTTTACAGATAGGAGAGTTTCCAAGTTTGAAAAGGGTACTGCGAAAGACAGCTGCAAAACAAGTGTTGCACTGAACTAAGTACATCTGCGCCTCCCTGCTTACCTTGAAAAAGGGTCTTGCTAAAATTTGTTTTCTTCCTAAATATAGCACAGTAGGAACCCTGTTCATAAAGTGGCTTTCCCAATTATGTTTAGCATTCCCAGTTATGTTTAAGTTTTGCTTGTGTGTAGAAGAAAAAAGAAAAAGAAAACCCTGAAGACCAAATTATATGCCATGTCCAGCTACATATTCTGTTTGTTTTCCTAAAAAAACAAAAACAAAAGCCAACATCTCAGATATACACCAGTCCATGCAGAGAGAAGATTAAAAAAAAAACAGACAGACAGACATGGCATTACTAGGAGGTCTCTTGTTGGTAGACAACAGACGGGGTGTGTGGGGAGGAGGGGGTTACACTTGACAATCTGATACCCTGTATGCAGCTTCCAGACTGCAGATTGTGCAACTATGGCTTAATTAATGAAAGAAGTGGGGGAGGAGTTGTCCTCACAGCGTCTTGGGGAAGGAAGATTTATTCTAGCTTGATCCGCGCTACAATCCCCAAGGCAATTAAAAAAAAAAAACTAGCAGAACAGTACACCGATCCCAAATGATTGATATTCTGCAACATTATACCCTTTTGACCAAATGAAATCCTGTCGGCCGGTCCTATTCTAGCCAGACTACACAGTATAAGAATACATGGTTTAAATTTGTATTTTTGTAATGAACTTGTTTTACCTATGGATAACACCAGCACTCTCAATATTTTCCACAGCTGAACCTTTTTTTTAGCATGGCCAGCATTAGCAGTCTTAAGGTATGGAGAGGAGAGGTGGGAAGCTCAAAATAGTAATTTGGCCCCAGAACAGAAATGAAAATGAGGCGGGGGCTTGTTCTGGTGACTCACCTATCACCATCTTTTAAACGCTTTGATACTCTGGCAAGAGAAGAGTTCATTCAAAGTACTAACTTATATTTAAGGTGTTGGTACTTACCTTTAAAGCCCTACATGGCCTAGGCCCAGGATATTTGCAGGACCGTCTACTGCCAGGAACGACTTCCCATCGCCCAGTGTGCTCACACAGGGAGGGCCTCCTCAGGGTGCCGTCGGCTAGACAATGTCAGCTGGCGACCCCTAGGGGGAGGGCCTTCTCTGTGAGAGCGCCAGCCCTGTGGAACCAACTTCCCCTTGAGCTCAGGATGGCCCCGGATCTCCGGTCCTTTCACCGCGGCCTTAAAACATTCCTTTTCCATCAGGCTGACCTGGACTGACAGGGATTTTTAAAATGTTTTTAACTTATTATTGGGGCTGCTAGTTTAATTCTTTTTAACTTTTGTATTATTGTATTTTTATTGTTGTTAGCCGCCCTGAGTCCTTCGGGAGATAGGGCGGCATATAAGTCCCAAAAATAAATAAATAAATAAATAAATAAATAAATAAATAAATAAATAAATAAATAAATAAATAAATAAATAAATAAATAAATAAATGTTTTCCCTAGGTTTCTCAAGATTTGTAACAATGATGGCATATGTCAGGTAGGCTGAATGAGCACCTGTTTCTTTGGATGGATAATGGAGGGTGGGGGAGGATATTTGTTAAAGCAGTTTCAAGTCCCTTCCCTTATCTCTTCCCCCTGCACCAATTATTATTATTTTTTTGCAGAAAGGTGATCTCTCAGTGTCTAAAGACTTTAATTTAAGGCACACGGGCAGCACAGACTAAACAGTTCTAAATCCAAAGGAAAATTTCTGAGGTTTCTCAAGCACTTTCCTTAATCATGAAGCAGGGGTTGTTGTTTTTTTTTCTTCTTCATTTGCGGGTCCACCAACACTCCAAACAAATCTGAAGCCATTACGGCACATGGCAGTTGGTCGATAGTGTGGAAAAAAAACCTCATTTACTGACTGGCCAGACAGTTTTAAAACCTCCAGATTTTTCTAAGTCTAGGTTATTAACTGTCTGACTGTAATCACATCTTCACCATAGGGAGCTTCAAAAGCTTTTCATTTGCATTGAATCAGTTGCCTTCCTCCCTGCCTCTTCCCCTCTGGAAATAAGCTTAAATAATTCAACAAACTGCACACATGGCTAGTGATTATTGAACCATTCTGAAACACTTGAGGCAAATGGACCATTATGCAGTGGGAATTAAAACTTTCCTTTCCGTTGTCATTAGAGCGATATGTACATCACAAATTCTCACTATAGAGATTCACAGACCTACACCAGGCAGAATATATATTGGGTGTGCTTCAATGTAGGCAGGTGTGTGAGTGTAATGTGTACACTCTATTGTATAGCACCACCGCTGGTCAACTGCTGAAATGATGCACTATTTTATCGAAGGTGATGCTGTTGAGTGGATTTAATCTGTGGATGTGTGAAAATTAACATCTGTTCCATGTTGTGAAATATCATCAACTTTGTAATCTTCGTAGTGCAGTCTTTTCTGCAATCTGTTTTACCATATTAAAGAGAGGGAGAACAACTTCTAGAATGTTAAATCAGATACACAGTGCAACATAAGCTTCCACAATGCCTCTAGAAGTTGTGGGTGATCCATCACTGGAGGTTTTTAACAAGAGATTGGACAACCATTTATTTGAAATGTTATAGGGCAGGGGTAGGCAACCTCGGCTCTTTTATGACTCATGGACTTCAACTCCCAGAATTCCTGAGTCAGCATAGCTGACTCAGGAATTCTGGGAGTTGAAGTCCATGAGTCATAAAAGAGCCGAGGTTGCCTACCCCTGGTATAGGGTTTCCTGCTTAAGCAGTGGGTTGGACTAGAAGACTGCTAAGGTCCCCTCCAACTCTGTTATTCTGTTACTAATGTCCCTCTCTCAGGCAATTTTTTTTTCTTCCCTCTTTCTTCTTTCGGCATCCAGGCTAACAAAAACTCAACACTTCAAATGTCCATGTTAAGTTTCAATGTACTGTACAAATTGATATTTTCTGACTGGCCCGACAATTGCTGTGCTAAAATAATCAACATTTGTATATTGGAGTATATCAGCAGTGAGCCACGAAGAACACTGTTGTTTCAAACCATGCTTATGACATCTGAAAGAAAGGCATTTTAGTACCATTTTGGGATTTAAAAAAATTCCAGGAAATGTTTTCAGGACATATGGTGCCACAAAATCCACAGGATAGGCAAAGGGTCTGTGTGGCTTTCTAAGCCCTAAGGAAGAAGAGGCCCTGATCCTTTATACAGAGGTAGCTTGTGAGAGTTTTGATTGATATTCCATTGCCAAACCATGAATATGCATTATAAATAGCTGCTTTGTGCCCAAAGGACATAATTGCTTTTGACAATAGAAAGCCATGAGTGTTGACATGTGGTCTCAAAGATGCTTTTTTAAAAGGCAACTGGACTTTCTTGGGTTTTTCCTTGAAGATGTTTCGCTTCTCATCCAAGAAGCTTCTCCAGTTCTGACTGAATGGTGCAGAATGAAAGGATTTGTATTCCTTGCAGTCGTCTGGACGTTAGCCCTCTCAAGGTCAGCTGAATAGTGAAAGTGGGACCTCCTTTCCAAGAAGGTTGCACACTTATTTGCACTATTCAGGTGACCCGATAAATCTCCAAGTGGCCTCAACAACTCTCAGGGACAGGGCTAATGACCAGATGACTGCCAGGAACATAAATCATTCCATTCTCCACCATTCAGTCAGAACTGAAGAAGCTTCCTGGATGAGAAGTGAAACATCTTCAAGGAAAAAACCAAGAAAGTCCACTTGCCTTTTGAAAAAACACTTTATGGACAACCATGACCTGGATGACTGAACATGTCCATAGACAGCTGACATGTGGTATTTGTGACTCCTGATATGCTCTTAGAAAGTTCTCTTCTTGGGCATCAACTCTTAGGGATTTCTGGCCCTGTGGCTGCATTTCTTTACTGTCATTACTGATCCACCAATAATGGATTAGGGAGCAGTGAGATGCAAATAGCACAATTCTTGGTTGGCTATTTGTTTCCTTTTATCTGTCGGTAATGCCAAAGCAATAAGGCAGGTAAATGAGGCTAGTACAGAAATAATTGAGCCCATTCACAGGAAAAGTCCCCACCAAAAGCATCTTCCTCCATCACCTCAAGCAAAAATGGCAGTGGCCATTGTGACCGAAGGTAGTATGGAATAAGTATGGTGTGCAAAGGCAGAGGAGCATTATTTCCTCTCTACTGACTCTCTCCCTAATAAAAAGAAAGATTGCCACTTATTCCGCACCTGTAATTCTCCTCCTCCTCAACCATTTATCTACCTGGCATATAAAATCTGCCAAAAATGACACAAGTTTGTAATACTTGCTGGGATGTGCTATTTGACTGTAAAATGACCACCAAAAACCATTTTTGTGTCTTAAAAAAGAAGAGAGACAGGGAGAGAAGAAGGAAAAAAGAAAAGAAGGAAGTTTTCTGATGTTTCCTCCCAGCTTTTTACAATGGGGAAGCCGGCAGGAAGTCAGAAGTCGCTCCTGCTACCACTGGTTTTTTACCCACCTGTGCTCATTCTGCTTTTCTGTCCTGGCAAAAAAATATTTCTGAATTGATGACCCCCCCACCCCAGGACATAAATTGTCTAATCCCAAAACCCTGCAGGTTCTCTTTTTTGGGGGGGGATGTTACAAAGTTCAATTGTTCTCAGCTTACAAAAGTATAATTGATACATTTTTAAAAAAAAGTTTTAAAAGATGTTTTATAATAAAGTGATCAGTTTTTAGACTGGTGTTCTGTCTGTGTATTGTAGCATGTTTTTATCTATTGTATATGTTGTTTAGGATTAAATGAACATTCTTGTCTTTTAATGTTCACTCATGCAGCCATATGAGCTGCATAAGCTTTTAATATTAATCCATTTCCCCACCTCCACCAATTTTATAGTGAAGTAGAATTACACCTTGGGCTCCAGTGATTGAGATTGTTTTGAACACTAAGCATAAGTGGGAACTGCTAAGTTCAACTTATTCTGTAATGAAGTTCATATTGTATAACTTCATAATTTTTGCTATGCTCAGCAGTTTCATCCAACTATTGTAATAGGCACTAATATAAAAGGTTGAAATTTGTGTCTGATGTATTTATATTTTTTTTAAAAAAGTTATAAGGTACATTTTTGAGCCATTCACAAACATGGTCAATTAATTATCCAATTAAAATATACTTCATGACTTGACACAATACTAAATTTAAATATCACAAGCACCTCAGTTTCACCATTCAGAATGTAGTAATTTGGGGGAAATGTCATTAAAAAAAAAACTCTGGAAGCTCAACAGTCCAATTCAGTGGTTTCTCAGTTGAAAGATAATACTCCCCAACATTATATTGTGCATATAGCAATACATACACACAAATATCAATAAATGAAACTGAATATGTTTAACATAACATTTTTGTTATGTCATAAGCTGGTGTTTCTACATGGTAATGGTAGAACATTTGGTGTAATGATACATTATTGTCTTGACTTGAATGAAGGTGAATGAATGAATTTACAGATGGAATTCAATAGGTCCCAGACCTCAACCAACGTCACCATCCAAATGTTGCTTGTCATTGAGGATAGATTGGCTGTTCCCAGCAATAGCTCTCCAGATACTGCATAAGTCACTGTGAGAAGGTGACCATGTTTTCAGGAACCACTGTTTCAGCTCTGTGGATTTAATATGCAGTTTGTTCCAGCCAACTCATTCTTTGCTCCTATTTCTACCTTCTGATGGCTTACACCAAAAATGAGCTACTTGCCCTGAGAGCTTCCTCCCTCTCTCAGATGTGGCCATCCAACCTGCGCTGCCATTTCCCTAATGATGGGTCTTGGGACCCCGAGAGGTGGCATGGCGCTAAAAAGAGGCTTTTGAGTTTTCTTTTAAATTTTTTTAAAGGGTTAGGAAGGGGGGAGGGTCAGGCCTGGCAGAATGAGAGGAAGATTCTACTGGACCTTTCTCAGTCTAGGTTGGCCAATGGCCGTGGCAATATGGGGGCCGGGGAGAGTCTTGGGACCCAGGGGGACGGGGTAGGGATAGCGATCCCCACGGTGATTGGGAATGGCGGCAGATGGATGAACAGAGGGCCATATCGTAATCTGGGATCACGCCCCTGCTATTTTCGAGCTGTGGCGTGCTCTGACCCTCTGGCTCTCACCTGCTCTCTCTCTCCTGCTGATCTATTTAAATGCCAGGTCTGTTGTGAATAAAGCTCCCCTCATCCATGATTTGATCGAGGAGGAAGACGCAGACCTGGCATGCATCACGGAACTTGGTTGGGCCCGGAGGGAGGGGTCCCTCTGATTGATCTATGCCCTCCAGGTTTCCGTGTGCTACATCAACCTCGGGCTCAGGGTAGGGGAGGTGGCGTGGTGGTCATTATTAGAGAGACCCTCCATCCACGGGAGGCCACTGCCCCTCAGATAGACGGATGTGAGTCCCTCCTCTTAAGGTGGGGTCCTGGTGGTCAGTTGGGCCTGCTACTTGCATACCTCTCTCCAAGCTGCGTAGCAACGGCTCTGCCCAGGCTACTTGACACCCTCTCGGGATTGGCGGTTGAATTTCCCAGACTTATGGTTCTGGGACATTTTAATCTGCCTTCCCTGGGCGGTACATCGGAGGTGGCCCGAGAGTTCATGGCTTCCATGATGGCCATGGACCTGACCCAAATTATTCAGGACCCGACTCATGAAGGGGGAAACACACCTGATCTTATTTTTATCTCTGGGCAGTGGCTTAATGGTCTGGGGGGGTTACTCCAACATCTCAACCCCTTTCATGGACAGACCATTATCTCCTGCGATTGGGCCTCCGTCACGTCACCCCCTGCTGTCAGGAGGCGGAACCGACCAGATGGTTCTGCCCCAGGCGCCTGATGGACCCAGATAAGTTCCAGATGGCACTTGGATTGATTCCTACCTCCCTCTCCCACAGCCCAGTCGAGTCCTTAGTTAATGCCTGGCAACAGGCTGCCTCGGAGGCTCTCGACAGTGTTGTGCCTTTGTGGCCTCTGACCTGGCGCAGGTCCCGGCTCGCTCCTTGGTTCTCCAAGGACCTGCGGGAGATGAAACGCCGGAGAAGGGGCCTAGAGAGCATTTGGAGAACCAGTCGGTCCGAGTCTGACCGAACACAGTTAAGATCCTTTTCTAGATCTTATCTTGTGGCAATGGAGGTGGCAAAGCACGCTTACTTCACCACCCTCATTGCGTCTGCAGATAACCGCCTGGCCGCCCTGTTTAGGGTGACCCACTCCCTTTTAAATCAAGGGACGGGAGAGGACCCCTTACGAGGACGGGCCGAGGAATTTAGTAAATATCTGGTGGACAAAATTGCTGAGATTCGGGCTGGTCTGGACTCTGACTGGGCAGTATCTGACGAGAGGAAAACGATGAGTTTGGCCGAGAACATTTGGGAAGAGTTTGATCCTGTGACTCTGGATGAAGTGGACAGGATCATGGGGAAATTAAGTGCCGCCACATGTTTGTTGGACCCGTGTCCCTCCTGGCTGGTCTATGCCTCTCGGGAGGTTACACGAGGCTGGATCCTAGCAGTTATCAATGCCTCACTAAGTGAGGGGTACTTCCCTGCCACCTTGAAAGAGGCGGTGGTAAGGCCCCTCCTTAAGAAACCTGCATTGGATCCAGCTATTTTAAATAACTTCCGTCCTGTCTCCAACCTTCGCTTTCTTGCGAATATCGTTGAGAGCGTGGTGGCACGGCAGCTCCCTTTGGTTCTGGAGGAAACTGAGTATCTGGATCCGTACCAATCGGGTTTCCGGCCCGGCTATAGTGTGGAAATGGCATTGGTCGCGCTGGTGGATGATCTCTGGCAGGCCCAAGATAGGGGTT
This sequence comes from Vipera berus, assembly GCF_964194415.1. Taxonomy (NCBI): domain Eukaryota; kingdom Metazoa; phylum Chordata; class Lepidosauria; order Squamata; family Viperidae; genus Vipera; species Vipera berus. The sequence continues at coordinate 69,703,590 of NC_138203.1, forward strand.
ATTCCTCTGTCCTGGTCCTATTAGATCTCTCAGCGGCTTTTGATACCATCGACCACGGTATCTTGCTGCGTCATCTTGAGGAGTTGGGAGTGGGAGGCACTGTTCTGCGGTGGTTCTCCTCCTACCTCTCGGGCCATTCGCAGACGGTGTTGGCAGGGGGGCAGAGGTCAACCCCTAGGCCCCTTAGTTGTGGGGTGCCTCAGGGGTCGGTACTCTTGCCCCTCCTGTTCAACATCTATATGAAGCTGCTGGGCGAGATCATCCGTGGCTTCGGGGTGAGGTGTCATCAATATGCTGATGATACCCAGTTTTTCATCTCCACCCCGAACCAACCCAGTGATGCCCTCGATGTGATGTCCCGTTGCCTTTTTTTTTATTGAAAAGTTTTAACATACAGTTTATCTTTAACAGTCCCCCCTCCCCCTCCCCTCTCCCTCCCTCCCTACCCCTCCCCCCCTCCCCCCTGACTTCCCAGAGCTAAATACAAGGTATAGAAAAGAAAACCAATCATAAGCAACCATATACTAACAACCATAAACTCTAAAATCCATCACTCTCTAGCTTATACAGGATAATACAAATCTTAATGATATTAAATATATATAGAAAAGAAAAAAGAAAGGAAAAAAAGGAAATAAAGAAAGAAAAAACGAAGGAAGACTTATTCAAATGCTACATGAAACTTCTTAACCCTATATTTGTTCTGGATGTACTCAACCCATTTTCTCCATTCCATAATATAACGTTCTTGCGAGTGATCTTTCAAGTAAGCCGAAATCTTTGCCATCTCTGCCAGGTCGGAAACCTTTAAAGTCCATTCTTCTATAGTCGGCAGTTCCTCTTTCTTCCAATACTGACCTATTAAAAGTCTTGCTGCCGTGATTAAATTCAACATCAACTTAGTGTCCACAACCGTAGCATCTGTAATTATTCCCAACAAGAAGAGTTGCGGACAAAACTTTATCCTTTGCTTGAAAATCTTCTGCATATTCCACCAAATTTTTATCCAAAAGGCCTTAACCTTTTTACAAGTCCACCATACATGAAAATATGTTGCATCTTCATCACCACACCTCCAACATTTTGGTTGATAATTCGGATACATACTTGCCAGCTTTTTAGGATCTAAATGCCATCTATAAAACATTTTATAAAAGTTCTCTCTTAGATTTTGAGCTTGTGTAAATTTTACATTCCTCACCCAAATCTTTTCCCACATGTCCATTGTAATAACTTCTTGAATATTTTGGGCCCATTTTATCATACAATCCTTAACAAGTTCTGTTTCTGAGTCGATCTCTATCAATGCAAGATATATCCGTTTAATATGTGCTGGACCCTGATTTCTGATTTGCTTTATCAGATTTTCATCAGTCATTGTAAAACCATTTTTCTGATCTTCTTTCCACCTGGCCCGTAGCTGAGTATATTGAAACCAATTCTGAACAATCTTCTCATCTCGCAAGAGACTATATGGTTTCAAACACCAGACATTTCTTTCCAAGTTTAGAATCTCCTTGTACGTAGTCACATCATGTTTGAAACCAGCATGTATATTTTCTATTGCGTGTTTTGGAATTGCCCACAATGGTATCTTGCAGTCTAGCTTATGTCTGTACTTCTTCCAAACTCTCAACAATGCCTGTCTTAAAATATGCACTCTAAACACATTATCTACCTTCTTATCATACAACAAATATGCATGCCAACCCAACAACAAGTCGTGGCCCTCAAGATTTAATAATCTGTCTTGTGTCAAATTAATCCAATCACTTATACCTACTAACGCAGCAGCTTCATAATATAATTTAAGATTGCCTTGAAGCGGTACAGATTTGGATGGGAAAAAACAGGCTCCGGCTCAACCCGGCCAAGACTGAGTGGCTTTACCTACCGGCATCTCGTTTAGTCCAAGAGGTTCCATCTTTGGTTATAGGAGGAGAGATGTTACCTCCCGTTGATAGAGCACGCAACCTAGGTGTCCTCCTGGATTCACGACTCAGTTTTGAAGATCATATTGGAGTCATGGCTAGGGGGGCATTTGCCCAGATTCGCCTGGTACGCCAGTTGCGCCCCTTTCTGGACCGAGATGCCCTACGTACAGTCACCCACGCACTCGTTACCTCCCATATAGATTACTGCAATGCTCTCTACATGGGGCTGCCCTTGAAGACCACACGGAGGCTTCAGCTGGTGCAGTGTGCGGCTGCACGGGTAGTGATGGGAACACCCCGATACTCCCATATTACACCCCTCCTGCGTGAGCTGCATTGGTTACCGGTTGTCCTCCAGGTGAGATTTAAGGTGCTGGTACTTACCTTTAAAGCCCTACATGGCTTAGGCCCGGGATACTTGCAGGACCATCTGCTGCCGGGAATGAATTCCCATCGCCCAGTATGCTCACACAGAGAAGGCCTCCTCAGGGTGCCATCAGCTAGACAATGTCGGCTGGCAACCCCCAGGGGGAGGGCCTTCTCTGTGGGAGCGCCAGCCCTGTGGAACCAGCTCCCCCATGAGCTTCGGATGGCCACAGATCTCCAGTCCTTTTGCCGCGGCCTCAAAACACTCCTTTTCTACCTGGCTGACCTGGACTGACAGGGATTTTAATTATGTTTTTAATTTTTTAACTCTAATTTTTAATTTATTTTAATTTTAATTTATAGTAGAGAGGCCTTTAATTTTAATTTTATCTTAACTTCTTTATTTATTGTATGTTATTGTTGTTAGCTGCCCGGAGTCCTTCGGGAGATAGGGCGGCATATAAGTCCCAATAATAAATAAAATAAAAATAAATAAGACCCATTTTTGAGAAGACCACAGCATCACATCTGGATGTTAAGAATGGAAGACACTTGCTCTTTGAATACTTCCATTAAATAGCTCCTCTTTAATTACTGGCTCACTTACTCTTAAACAGTACAGATATGAATATTAATTAACCAGATTGAAAACTGTGCTTTCTCTCTGGACCCCAAGGAAGGTCAAGTAAGTATAGAAAACAATTCTTCCTGGCTACCTTGAAAAGTCTACTTAATAATTCAAGGGGTCTGCCATTGAGATAATATATATTGCCTGCTTTGTTTAAGCAGAATTTCAAGGAATTTTCTCAAAATGTATTTGTTCTTTGTAACATTTTGTTGAACCAACAGGATAGTTTTTTCTTGAGTATATTGCCCTTTGGGTTTTCCTGTGACAAGTATCAATTAATGTCACACCTGAAATCTTTTTCACTGGTTAACCAGGTGAAGGCTAATTTGAACTTGGAATAGAAGCAGCACAACATTGATTATTCCAAATACTCTGTGCTTCCCTTCTAAATTTGGCTTTTTGACCTCCATATATAAAAATCTGAAGAGATATATGGCCATCCATATAACTACCGACCGTTCTTTCATTGTTGTTTTTTATAAATGTTATTAAAAGTTTTATAAAGGACATAAAATACAAAATAATAAAGAGCAAAAGAAGGAAGGAAGGAAGGAAGGAAGGAAGGAAGGAAGGAAGGAAGGAAGGAAGGAAGGAAGGAAGGAAGGAAGGAAGAAAGAAAGAAAGAAAGAAAGAAAGAAGAAATAAAAAGACATAGAAAGAAGCTTGTGATATCTTGTGCAGCAAATATAAGTACAAGTACATAATTATCTTTTACACTATGATTACAAAAAAGAAAACTCACTTTTTTCTATTATACAGGTTTTTTTTCTAATTATCAAAGTAACAAATTATAGGTGTGTTGTTTTTTCTTCAGATCTTTTATGAATAACATTCAAAAATGGAGAAAGCAGAATACAAAGTTTGGGCTAGAGCAGGGGTCGGCAACCTGAATGGGTCAAAGAGCCACTTGGAACCGGTTCTTTCACAAAAGCAAAAAAATGGGAGCCATAAAAAGCGTGCACGCATGCGCACAACAGGAAACTTAATTGAAAAGTGAAAGAAGCAAAGACTGGGAACCACCACACTTAAATAAATAAATAAACCTTTATTGTCAAAGTACAACATGTGTACATTGAGATTAGCTGAGCCTCCCCCCATGCTCTCTCCCCCCAACACACAGTGACAACAAACCCGCCATCCTACCACACCATATGAACCAACTACACCACACACCGGCCTCCCTAGTCAATTCTGCATAAGTTCACAGAGATTATATCCCATTTAAAAGCCTAACAGCCCACGGATAAAAGCTATTTTTCAGCCTGTTGGTACGGCTGGCTATACTCCTATATCTCCTACCGGATGGTAGGAGAGTAAAGAGATACCGTCCAGGGTGTGAGTCATCCCTGAGAATCTTCCTCACTTTTCCAAGGCAACGAGCCCTGGCGATGTCATCCAGTGGTGTCAGGGGACAGCCCACAATGTCTTGTGCTGTGCTCACTACCCTCTGTAATACTTTCCTGTCTGCGGCTGTCAGACCAGCATACCAAACCACAATACCATACGAGAGGACACTCTGTATAGTAGACCAGTAAAAGAGGGTCATTAGCCATTGTTCTACCCTGTTCTTCTGCAAGACCCTTAGAAAGTGAAGCGTCTGTTGGGCCTTTCTAGCCACCTGAGTTGTGTTAACTTTCCAGGTCAGATCTTCACAGAGGTAGACTCCCAGAAATTTAAAGAAGGAAACTCTCCACACAGTCCTCCCCGATGTAAAGTGGGGCAGGTTCCTCCTTTTTTCTCCGGAAGTCTAACACCATCTCTTTTGTCTTGCCGATGTTCAGGTGCAAGTTGCTGTTACTACACCATATGGATAGTTTTTGTACCTCCGCTCTATATGCTGTCTCATCCCCACCTGTAATAAGACCCACCACAGTTGTATCATCTGCGAACTTGATTATCGCAGTGGCTGGGTCAGATGATACACAATCATAAGTGTATAAAGAGTACAGTTAGGGGCTAAGCACACAGCCCTGTGGCATGCCAGTGCAAAGCTTCAGGGGGGTGGACAAAGCATCCCCGACCCTCACTGTTTGTAACCGATCCCTAAGAAAGTCTTGAATCCAATCGCAGATGGCGGGGGAGAATTTCAAGTCAGTCAGCTTCTCGATGAGAATACTCGGCAAAATGGTGTTGAAAGCCATCTCTGGTGGCAGGAGCAGCGGTGTATTCAGGCAGCACTGCCTACCTGCTGGGCAGTAACAACAGGAAGGTGGCAGTGGTGGCATCAGCTACAGTTGGGGCAGCCTAGTGCCCTCATCGAGAGATGCTGCAGGTTCTCCAGGCCCAGTGTGGGAGCAGCTGCGCTTGCCATTTTTGGCAGCTGTGGCAGCAGGAGCAGCATTGTGTCCGGGCAGCACCGCCAAGGGGATGATTAAGGAAAGGGAGGGCTTGCCATCTTTGGCAGCTGTGGCAGCAGGAGCAACGGTGTGTCCGGGTAGCACCACCTGGTACTTGGAGGGGCAGGAGCTGCCGGCGCATCACCCATGCCTGCTTACCAAGTACTGCCTGCCAGGCACAGCAAGGGCACTAGGCCACCCCAACAGCCACCATGTCCGCCTTCCTGTTGCTGCTCCTGCCGCCACAGCTGCCAAAGATGGCAAGCCCTCACTTTGCTTAATCATCCCCTCCCCTTCCAACTTTTCCAATGAACAGCTGCTCACCACACCCTAAAAACAAGCTCCATGCCTAGGCTCTGGTGCTTCAACACTTCTGAACAACCCCCCCACACTTCACCCTATGCCAGCTACTTTCCATGCTAGGACAGCAAAGCCCGCCAGCTCCAGGGCTAGCCTTTCCAGGGAAAGCTGCGCATGGTTGAACTGTCAGGCCTGACATCCCTCCCTGTCCCTTCAGGCGGGTGTAAGCTGGGGGAAGCTGATTCAACCTGGGACTTGACGGGAAACCGGACTCGTCACTCTGCCTTCTGGGCTGGGAGGGCAAGGACTCTGAAGAGAGGCTTCAGCCTGCGAAACTCAGCCAAGGAAAGGTGTGGTCACAAGAAGAGCCCTTCGTCCCAGACCGTGCACCGCACTTGCCCAGCCGGCATCAGCTTACATATCTCTCGCACCTCAGCTCCCGGCTTCACCAGTCCCGTGCAAACTCCCAGGCCAAGTGGGAACTGCATGGCACAGCCAGCAACTTTCCCTGCCCCCGCTTCCATCCCTCCCAGCTTGCCTAGCCCAGTGTCCACCGCAGGAGAAGCCAATGGTAGGCGTGGCCTCCATTGGTGGCAGCGGGCGGGCGCTTCTCGCCTCCCTGTCCAGTTTACTTCACAAGGAGGTGGCAGGTGTGACTGGTAGCACTGTGCTTGCACGCTATTATGTCCGACTTCCAAGGGATCGTGGAATACGGGAATCCCCCAGCAGGTAGCCACCATGCTTGCCATCTTTGGTGGCTGTGGTGGCAGGAGCAGCGGTATGTCCGGGCAAAGTAAACAAAATTCTGGCAGCATCCCAGAGCTGGCCCAGCCTCGGCCATTGGGCCACGGTCTGCTCATCAGGCAGCCTGGTTTCCTGGTGGCACCGCCCGCAGGGGAGGTCTGCTAGGGAGGTGGCAGTCCGGCGTTGTTTACCTCCCTCCTGTGTGTGTGTGTCAAACCTGTGGGGAATGGCTGGTAGAGGTGGTGGCATTCCAGTGTTTACCAGCCATTCCCTGCAGGTCTCTCTCTCTCTCTCTCTCTCTCTCTCTCTCTCTCTCTCTCACACACACACACACACACACACACACACACGAGAGGGGAAAAAAATGCTTGACTCCCACCTCCCTACCAGCCATTCCCTGCAGTCTGACACACACACACACACAAACGAGAGGGGGGGGAAATGCTGGACTGCCGCCTCCCTACCAGCCATTCCCCACAGGTCCCACACACACACACACACACACACACACACACACACACACACACACAAATGGGGGGGGGAAATGCCAGACTGCCACCTCCCTACCAGCCTTTCCCTGTGGGTCCGACACACACACACACAGAGACACACACACACACAGAGAGAGAGAGAGAGAGAGAGAGAGAGAGAGAGAGAGAGAAGGGGGAAAAGAAGGAGGGGGTCTGGCAGCACCCGAGACTCCATATGCTGCTCAGAAACACCACCACCACACCCCCACGCCCCATCTGACCGAAGCACTCACCTTTCCAGCAGTCCTCCCATCTCTTCCTCCACTGCCACCATGTGCAGTCCAAAGAAGAAGAGGTTTGTGGGCAGTCCCACAAACCAAAGAACTTCAGCCAATCAATTCAAACTTCACAAGTTTTTTTTCCCTGTAAGAAGTTTGAATTGATTGGTTGAACTTTTTTAGTCCCACTTTTTTTTTGGGGGGGGGACCGCCACTGAAACTCGCATGTGGCTCCGGAGCCGTGGATTGCCAACCCGTGGGCTAGAGGTTGAAAGTACAAATCTATCTCCATATGTCTTTACATAAGGATTGTACAACATACATCTTCTAGGCTGTATGTTCCCCTGAAATATGGGAACACTATTATAATCCCATCGAAATAATACATGGAGATCAAGAGCCTGCATCATTGAAACCTGGTTGGGAAGTAAAGGGGGCATTCCCCTTTCTGAAATGTACTCTCCAGATGTGGCACCAGCTGTAATTTCAGGGCAGAGGTGGTGGAATGACAGTTGTTATCTGTGAATGTCTAGTGCAGGGGTGTCAAACTGCCACCCCTTCTCTTCAACACTATCTTCTTAGGGGTCCTTAGAACCCTGTCCTCTATTGCAGTCTCTGCCTTATGAAACACCCTCCTGAGATCCAATAGGCCCCCATCCTTTTAACCTTCAGAAGAGCACATAAAACCTGCCCTTTTCCCCCAAGTGTTGGGAATAGGATGATGTCAAAGTGGAATGAGAATGTAGTGAGGAACATCAAGAAAGGCTGGGTGTGGCACCATATTTTTTTCTTTAACTTATTCTCATGTATTTATTTACCTTGCTTATGTATAATGCTGTATTTTTAAATTCTAAGCTGCCAGTGTTTGGCTTTAAGAGGGGATTGGAGCTAAGCAAGTATTTTAAATAAATAAGTTTAAAATTAAGTATTGGATTGATCTTGCCCACTTTGGAGAAATAAATTCTTCTTGTGCAACTTAGAATTCTAGTCACTCAAGGTCTCATGACTATCTCCATTGCCACAATTGTGGATACTCACCATAGCTGACTAGCATTCCCTCTGACTGGCTAAAGACGAAAAAGCAAAAGTAGCCTCCTGCTGAGTCCTCTTCCCCATCTGTCTCATTCCATTCATTTTTTTGGCATGGCCAAAACTAACTGACAAGGTGCTCTTAAGCCCAGTGGACGAGCTCCATGGTTCTAAGATGTCTTGTCAAGTGCAGAGAGACAAAGAGCCAAAAACCCCAGAAGGCAAGGATGGCTAACAATTCCCACCAGTGGAAAATCAGCCTACCTCCAAACCCTAAGTATGTTGTTCCCATCAGTCAGGTGCAAATAACTAGGGGCATTTCTTGAGTTCACCTTTCTACAAGAATCTAGTCAACTAGTCAAGTAAGACCCTTATCTAGCTAAACTGATGGTAGACAAAGGTCAATGGAATTGATTCTCTTGTGGCAACACAACAACTCCAAACTAATGATGTGTTTAACCTCTGCCTTCTAGCTCAGCCTACTCTTTTTCTACATCTCTATGAAAATGTGAGGCAGTCGAGCCAGAAGAAACTTGGCTCAGCTACTTATCATGAATGCTAATGGGGGAATCACTTTGGAAATGATTCATAGCCCACTCATTTTTTTTTTTCAAGCGGTGCTCAGTTCTCATAAATTTGTCTTAGGATGTTCAAATAAGTGGGATATCAAAAGCAGCAAGGAGTCAAATTTCTGATTGAGATGACTCTTCTTTCTGTCTGAAGTGAAAGACATCCTAGAAACCCCTGGCATTGGAAGAGATTTTACCTCTTCTTCTACAATTACAGATAATGAAGTATACAATTTGGCATTACCTGGTGCAAGAACTAATTTCCCAGGTTTTTTTTCCATGGTTCATATTTTAAATTTCGTTCTGAAATTTTGTTTCACACAGAACCACAAAAGGAAGATTTAATCAGATTAAATGTAAGGCCCAGCTGATTAATTACTAGGTTATTGCAGCAGCATTGGACTGGTTTTAATTCTTAGTTCCACCACCTACCTTCATCTGTCAGATTAAGCTCCATTAGAAAACCATTAATTTTAGTGATAACATGGCTCCCTGCTCAGGTGAGGTATTAAAAAGAAGGAAGAAAGGAGATAACTCAATATTAACTTTTCATTTTTAGACACTCTAGAAACAAAGTTTAATAAATGTTAATCACTCTCTGGACGTTGCAGTCCAAAATTACAATCCTAAAACACAAAGCAGACAATTCACAAGCCTTGCTTAACAGCAATACTTTATAAACTGATGCTTTTTATATTTTTTTATCTGGATAATAGTAAACTAGAGTTTGCTATGTATTCACTGGAGCAATTAAACTAAGAAAAAGGGAAGGAGATAGTTTGCATCCTGAAAACTTCAGTACACTGCATGTGTTTTGGCATTAGTGGTAATTAGGAACAGTATGGTAATGATTGCAAGGTAATCTCTAGAGATCCTAAATATCATAAATGTGCTTGAGTAAAACTGAGTTTTAGTAGTTGCATTTGTGACACGCTGGCTAAAATGTACTAAAAATTATTGATAGTGTTCTTTCTGTTAGCAGGAAGTGCTGCAAATTGCTTTGGTATGACTAAAGATGGTAATCTTCTATATCTTACTGTAAACATTACATGGGAGTCCTGACTGATCAATGTCATGATGAACATTCATGGTAACCATAAGTTGATGATTGCCTGTTATCTATATAGCAAGAGAAAAGGGAATATAATGGATCTGAACAAAGTTGGCCTAATAGCAATAGCACTTAGACTGATATACCACTCCATAGTGCTTAAAACACTTTCTAAGTCTTTTTACAGAGTCAGCATATTTCTTCCAACAATCTGGGTCCTCATTTTACCAACCTCAGAATGATAGAAGGCTGAGTCAACCTTGAGCCAGTCAGGATCGAACTCCTGCAGTTGGCAGAGTTAATCTGCAATACTGTGTTCTAACTGCTGTGACACAATGGCTCATTTATAGTCAACACATGACAGAGTTTTCATACAGAAAGTCTCTGGGGTTTCATTGATTCATGCTCAGAGGACCCTGTTCCATAGTATATTGCACTGTCTGCTTTGGAGCACCCTAGCTACATTCCAAAGAGGAGAGCCTTCTCCATTTATGGAGGCCACTAGCACAATTGCCTTGTTGAGTCCTAATCCTAGTCCTAATCCTAATTCATGTTTCTGAGTCACGGTCTGATTTCAGGTTGTTTGGCTGGCTGGCTGTTGTTGTTGAGACGTAGTCTGGTTTCTTTGGGGGGAGTTGTGATTTTTGTTGCTGTGTGGTGGGGTGCCTGTTTGTTTTAAATGCTTCATTTTAAATGACTCAGAGGCAACTGAATGAACAAACACCATTTGCTTCACACAGACGATACTTAAACACCAAAGACTATGGCCCAGTAGCAACAACCAGTCTATCAAATAGTCTGAAACCAGACCATGACTCAGCAACATCTGGACAAATAACACCCACACCAATTTACATCACACAAAAAGATATTTAAAGGCCAGTGCTGTGACAGATGAGCACAATTCAAAGTGCACTGAAGATGCCCCCCCTCCCCGCCCCTGAATGGAGATAAAAGGTTTGCAGCCAACTTGCCAAGCTTGGAGACCAAACCAATAGCCCAAAGGTTAACATGCATTTATTGGTGTAGAACATGTCAAACACACAGCCTGCAGTTGGATGTTGCCCAAGCAGGCCGCACCCACTCTGGCCCCGCAAAGGCAAAAAAAGTCACGATACGACCCGCGATGCGATCGGGTTTGACACCCGTGGTGTAGAGAAATGAAGAAATGATAAAGTAAACATGCTTGAATTATGGGATGTTTTCTGAAAACAGGTATGAAAAGGTTGACTGCTGAGTGTGAAGAGTGGGAGGTGAATGAATAAATAATGAGTGAGAATCAAAAGAATATTTAGTTAACAAATAAAGGCCAGAATGTGTGATCAACCTTCAATATATCTGTAGATAAATGTGTTAGTATAAATGTATATTTGTGGTGTTTATGTTGGTTTAAGACATGAATATGTAATGAATGAATGTGAATTAATGACAAAAGTGTGAGAGCAGCACAACCAAAGTATGCTGAGATGGTTTGTTCATACAGAGAAAATGGGTGTCTTGTGTATTGTTACTTCAGTTTATTATTTCTTACTCTTTTCTATGATTAGCATACCATTTACCTACACAGAAGGGAACAGAATGATTGATAACTATATATTTACACAGAATCGAATCAGCCTTATTTCTAGGAGAGCCATACAGGGAGAAGCTATGCTTATCTAAAGGTAGTCCTTGATTTATGATCAGTGGTGGGATTCAAATATGTGAACAACCAGTTCTCTGTGTGGATGCCACTTCCGGAAGTCCATTCTGGGCCTGGGCAACAAAAAATTAGCTACCGGTTCTGCCAAAGTATTGCGAACTGGCTGAATCCCACCACTGGTTATGAACTAGTGGTTGTTCAGCAACTGTTCAAAGTAGCACCTTTGTTCAATAGGTGGTTCTTATTACCAGTCCTCTGAGTTCTGGTCATCACAGCATCCTTGTGGTCTCATGATCACAATTCCAACATTCCCTACTGGCTTTCTACAAGCAAAATCAGTGGGGAAGTCAGCGGGAAGTCAGAAGTGGCAGTCCTCACTGAACAACCAGCATAGTTCTTGCTCGCAATGGCAACTGAGACTGCTGGAATTGCCATTCAAAGCATCCAAAAGGTAAAGGTAAAGGTTCCCCCGCACATGCGTGCTAGGCGTTTCCAACTCTAGGGGCCAGTGCTCATCTCCGTTTCAAAGCCGAAGAGACAGCGCTTGTCCGAGGATGTCTCCGTGGTCATGTGGCTGGCATGACTAGATGCCAAAGGCACACGGAACACTGTTACCTTCCCACCGTAGTGGTCCCTATTTTTCTACTTGCATTTTTACGTGCTTTCGAACTGCTAGGTTGGCAGAAGCTGGGACGAGTAACAGGTGCTCACTCTTACGCAGCACTCAGGATTCGACCCGCCCAACTGCCGACCTTCTGATCGAAAAGCTCAGCGTCTAAATTACTGATACAAAAGAAGAAATTCATGGAATGTGAAAAAGACTGGGTTTCCCATCTTCTTGAAACTGATGCAAGAACACTAAATTATGCTGTTAAAGTTGATCCATTCCTTTTTATTATGAACCTTTTCTTACAGCAAAATGTCTTGTATGTCTAGGACTAGGTTATAAATTAAATTGACTTAATTAGCAAGGTTAATTCCCAAGGGAATGTATACAAGATTGTACAAAATTTAATATTTTACCACAGAGCTGTGAACCTTTTGTATAGAAAAAGAGAGAGATTTCATCTATTTCAATGTCAGTATT
>NC_138203.1:69716223-69781735 GCF_964194415.1 Vipera berus
ATCTATCCACCTCATAACCTGCCTATTTATACACTGTAGACAAATTACAATTGGGGAAATAATACATGAAATTAAATTGGAATGGAAATGTTTTTCCTTCCATCAGTATAGTTGGATCTTTTTGTTTTCATTTCAGTCTTGTTTTCAGGAGACAGCATTCTTCCAGATATAACTAAGGTTTGTTCAAGACCAAATTCCCAAAGTTCAAGACCAGTTCCCATATTGAGGGTCCCACAGAGCAAAGGCCTTTCAGTGCAGTAATTCCACTCCTTCTTTTTCTTTATGTTAGACAAAAGGCTGGATAGGATTATCAGAGCAAGAGGAATGCAGTGTTGTGCCTTGATGGTTGCCACAAAAAACTGCTCACTGTTAAAACAATAAACATATTTCCATAGTAATGAAAATAATGGCACCAATTGGTATATCCAGTCATCTCTGGAGCATCATTTGACAATGTTGGTCTAATGCCCTGCGTATTTACATCTAATGTAGGAAAGATCCCTGTATTGCTTATTGCTATATCTGTCCTCGGACAAGCGCTGGCTCTTCGGCTTTGAAACGGAGATGAGCACCGGCCCCTAGAATCAGAAACGACTAGCACGCATGTGCGGGGGAACCTTTACCTTTACCTTATATCTTGACCACACCTGTATTTTGAGATAGTCCATAGTCAGATAAATCAATTCAGCCTAATCCCTTCTCTCCAGAGGAGATTACAGTTATAATATTGAGAATGCATTATCCATAGAAAGAGAACATTCTTTTGGCCTTATTAGAAAGAATAAAATCTAAGCCAACTCACTTCCTGCCAACTGTCCGATGAAAAGACTCGCTGAAGACAGAGGAAGGGAGGGAGGAAAATGCATCATAGAAGCCTTACAGCTGCTGTTTCCCCTCCCACCACAATATCATTACTACCACAGTACTAACTTCTCATGAAGAAAAATAATAAGAACTGGTTTTTAAATAAGATTAGCTGTATTTCAATTTTTGCTTGTTTACTGTATATAGCTTACAGGCCACTTGGGAAGGCAGGATAAAATTATAATAACAAATTAATACTGAATCTTATCACAGCGAAGCTTTCAGAGTTGAATGCTGGAAGGATAGTTCAATATTTTCTAGAACAAGTAAAAAAAAGTGGACATGATGGACAATGACTGTGTATTATCCAGTACTGTACAGTATTTCAGGAAACATACCAAGTTTTTAAAACGGGTGGAACTACTTCCCAAACTGAGTGAATGATGTTAAGCACAAAGTTAATGGAATAATTTTCTCTTATGGGCATTCAAGAACACCATTGTGTTTAATGATTTAGGCATTGCAATCATCATTGGTAGAATATGTACCTTATTTCACTCAGAAAATCTCTGTTGGAGTCCCTATTTCTCTTAATAGCACTTGTCCCAACGTTGCATTAAAGCTAATAAAGCAACAATCAGTTTATAAGAGGTCTGATTGATCATGATATACTATTTAATGCCAAATTGCTTTCCTGTAGTGACATTGATGCTGGAAAATTATTAAATCATTACTCATGATCAGTACCTAAATGTTTTATGGTTGTATGGACAGGAATAATAGTCAACATGATTTTGAATGTTGTGCATTAAATAGTTTTGTATGACTGAGAGAAAATATCATCCAAACGTATTACAGATACAACAAGAGATAAACCCTGGCATTATAAGCACTCTTTTTTATCTTTATACATGGCATTTGGCTTATCTAATGCATTCTTTTTACTACGGTATCATCTGGGATAGTGATCACATTCCTGCAGAAAATAAGATTAAAGAAACTACAGTCTCAAAAATAAGAGTTCCCAGACAAACACATATGTAGACAACTGAACAAAAAGAGGGAAGATTATGACTATGCAAGTGTAGCAAATCCTGCTAATTTAACATTGGTATATAGTATACTCAGAGGAATTCAATGTTATTTGATTGATTTATTAGCAGCAATGTAAATAATTAAAATCAAGTGTTTGCAATAGTTTATCCTTGACATATTTTTTGAACAACGTAACGGTATGCTAAAATTTCTGTTAATGTCAATTTTGAGCATAATTTACATTAGAAAGCTGGAGGAAGCTACTACTAGTGTTGTATACTGATATATATCCTTATATCATTTTTTAATTTATTACCTTTTTATGGGTGGTGTAAAAATTTAATAAATAAATTAATCTTCCTTGGCCTCCAGATTACCCATGTGGAAAAAAGGCCAAATACCATAGGTTTTATCTGAACACAGAAAGTCTGCAAGGCTGCAGACCCTTAGAAAGATGATGGTCCAGTGAAGGACTATGCCTTCATAGATAAAGGTAAAGGTAAAGGCTCCCCCGCACATGCATGCTAATCGTTTCCAACTCTAGGGGCCAGTGCTCATCTCCGTTTCAACGCCGAAGAGCCAGCGCTTGTCCGAGGATGTCTCCATGGTCATGTGGCCGGCATGACTAGACGCCAAAGGTGCACAGAATGCTGTTACCTTCCCACCGTAGTGGTCCCTATTTTTCTACTTGCATTTTTACATGCTTTCGAACTGCTAGGTTGGCAGAAGCTGGGACGAGTAACAGGAGCTCACTCTGTTACGCGGCACTTGTGATTCGACCCGCCAAACTTCCGACCTTCTGATTGACAGGCTCAGAGTCCTAACCCACTGAGCCACTGCATCCCTTTTGCCTTCATAGATACATAAATAATAAACCTTCAGATTTTGTTTCAAGTGAAACCAAATTTCATCCACCAATGAAACAAGCGGCATAAGATTTTAGTCTGAATTGTATTTATTTACATCCCACCTTTCTTTGTATCCCGCCTTTATAATTTTTACAAATAAGGCAGCAAATATATCTAACACACCTTTCTCCTCCTATTTTCCCAACTTGTGTGGTGGGTTGAGTTGAGTGAGAGCGACTGGCCCAAAGTCACCCAGCTGGCTTTTACATGGCTGAGACGGGACTTGAACTCAAAGACTCCTGCTTTTTAGCCTGGTGCCTGACTTTGTAATAATGCCGCTTGGGGGTGTGTGTGAAAGCCCTAATAAGCAGGCATATACATAGAATGAAGGCTACTGCTAAGCTTGTAAGCCGCCCTGAGTCTTCGGAGAAGGGCGGGATATAAATAGAATTTAAAAAAAAAAAACCTCGCTCTCAATGAAACAACATAACTCACAAATGGAAAACAAAAATTCAACAACTGGGTTTTAAGAGATTTGGCATGTTTTATAGGCATGTTTATTTTTATTTATTTTTGTCCCAACAAGTCAGTTTCAACTCCTGGAAACTACCTGGGCAAGTGGCCTGAAGTTTTCTTGGCAAGGTTTTTTAGAAGTGGTTGCCCTTATTTGCTTCCTAGTGTTGAGAGAGAGTGTGTCTGGCGCAAGGTCACCCAGCTTGTTTTATGCCTAAGGCAGGATTAAACCTCACAGTCACCTGGTTTCTAGCTTACCACTTTAACACTACACTAACTGGTTTTATGGATTACTATTATGGTATTAAAATAACCATAAATGTCTATTTTTAAAAGAACAAATAGGCAGAAAACAACTATAACTTTCTACTAACAAATATTATTATTTCCCCTGTCGGAAATAATACCTGACCTGGTTCTGGGCCTTGTGTGTTCTGAGGAAAATGAGAACCATGCCAGAAGTTCAACCATACTGGACAGGTCTCACCGGAGGAGTCAAAGAGTGTGGTGAGATGTAAATTAAATAAACCCATATTGGATTGGTTGTCGCCCAGGTCATTATTATGATTTGTCAGACAGTCAGAGTCGATTTGGTATTTTTATCCATCAGGTCCTTCCCAAGGACCTGAGATAAGCAGGTGTTGATGTTTGATGCTGTGAAAGATATTGTCACAGGACGTAAGCTGTGCAGATTTTTGTATTTTGTGATTTTTCTCCAGATCTTTCTCTTCTGTTTTGCTGCCTCCAGGTTGTTGTTGTTGTTATTAGCATCAGCATCATCACCATCATCGTTATCATCATCATTGTAGTAGTTTACGAGAATCCATTTCTTCAGGCAAGAAAATTGTTTTGAAGCTGCTCTTCCTATTCTTTGCTACATTTGCTACATCTTCCTATTCTTAATACATTTCTCTCAGAATAAAATTCTTGAGGAAAAAAGAGACTTCTTGGCAGCATAAAAGTCCTTTGTTGGAGCTTTTGAACTTTCTAGATGCAAAGTACAAAGGGTTCTGCAGTCTGTCTCTTGCCACCGCAGAACAGAAGCATTCGCCCGTTTTGGATCTTGATATACAGGATATATATTACTGAGTGCCTATCAAAAGGTTTGTGAACTTTGATGGAAATCAGAGGTGAAACAGATGGTTCAAATATTTGGTCTCGGTTCAAAAGACCTATGCTAATATATTTTTTCTCCCCTTGTAACAGGCTCATACAAAAGAGACAATGAAAGTCGCATTCTGAATTCCATTCCACAATGCCTTCTCCGTTGAGAAGCCTTTTAAAAAGCTCTCAAGCACTCAACATTTTACAGGGTTAATTAAACCACACTCATATTGGAAAACAATGGCCATGTCCCTAATTTGTGCACTAGAAATATTTCGTCAAGAGTGACCCTTAACAAGTTTAGAACCTTGTGGCAAACTCAGTAGAAGCGAAATACTTTTCCTTTCTTCACAGATTTATCTACTGAATATTCATGAAGATTATTTTCAAACCCAGACTCCCTAATAAATAAAAATACGGGTTTTCTCATATCTTTAGAAGAAACTCCGAGTACAAGTGAGGCAGGAACACAGGCACTGCGCCTCCTATGAACCCTTTTTAGGTTTGAACTTACATTTATTCTATTTCTAAGAAGTTTTGCACTTTTCTTTTTAAAATATGAAATTGTAAATGGGGCTTTCAATTATATAATTCTCCAAAGCACTCTCTTCTGAAAAGGGGCTTTTTTTCATTTGTATAATACATTGATGTAACTAGAAAAATGAAGCTGGATCTACAGTACACAGATTTTAGACCATTTCAATGCTATGCCTATGTATTTGGATTTGGGGTTGGTGATAATGGTCCTAACCTTCCTCTAATTAGCTACCCATAAGCTTTTTTCTTCTCTGTCGCCTTTTTTCCTCTTGTTTCTATGGGAGGTGGGGAAGGACAGGGAAGCAACAGTAATTATCATAGGTTTTTCCTGTTGCCTTGCAGGTATCTAGAAGACAAAACCCCATTTAGGAACTGTTTTTCTTGTCCTTACATTCTCTTTTTGAATTGATAAGCAACAGAAAGAAAATAAAATTAGGTAAATAACTGATTTGCTACTTTATTTCAATACGTTTCAGCTACAAAAGATTTTTTTTAAAAAAAATAGTCAGGATTTCATTAGCAACTTTATATGAAACAGCATTTCATATGTAGACCCAATTTTTAATTTACATGTTTTACTTTTAGATTTACTGGTCAGGGTTTCAGATTATTGACTTTCCAAATTCTTTGAAACTCTTGTCTTTCGTCATATCTTTGAGTTAGGCAAGGTTTTTTTAAAAAAAAAATACAGCTCCATTTTAGAGTCAACATCTTGTAAAATTCTGGTTTTTAATTAAGGAAAGTTTGGGTTTTTAATTCTAGATACATTAAAACTTCAAAAACTAACTATTGGGGATGGAGCAGGGTAGAGCAGGGGTTAGCAAATTCAAGACTTATGGACTTCAATTCCCAGAATTCCTCAACCAGCCAGGATCGTTTTCCTGTGTCATTGGAAAAATGGTGTGAATGACTGACTTTTATTCAGAGCTCTGATATACAGTAAAAATTTCGTTTATAAGAACTTGGCTTAGAACAATCCAACCCACCTTGCAGATTCACAAAACTAAGGGACCCAAATGGTGAGTATTTATTTAATGAAGAAACAGATGTCATTATTATTCAGCAACAATTATTCGTGTGAATAGTTTATTTCGATAGGTATACCATAAATAATAAACTATAGATGCAAGGATTAATGAAAGGATTTTCATTGTCAATACTCTGGAGAAAGCATCATCCTACTGTAAACTGTATGTTTGATCACAACAAAGCCATACAGATTTGATTTGTTTACATTTTAAAAAAAAAATTGCATAGCAGGAACAGCTTAAAACACAATTGTACACTAAATGCAAAAGGAAAATAGATAACAAATGGAGGGGAAACTTTTCCAGGTTGAATTACCTGCATTTTTCAGAATACAGGTAGACCTGCTCTTACAATCATGTGTTTAGTGACCATTCAAAGTTACAACGCACTGAAAAAAGTGACTTATGACTGATTTTTACACAATTGTTGTAACATTCACATGGTCGTGTGATCAAAACTCAGATGCTTGGCAACTGGCATGCATTTATTTTGGTTGCAGTGTCCCAGGGTCATGTGACCACTTTTTGAGACTTTCTGACAAGCAGTCAATGGGGATGCCAGATTCACTTAACAAATGTGCTATTAACTTAACAACTGCAGCGATTCACTTAACCACTGTGGCAAGAAAGGTCACAAAATAGGGCAAAACTCACTTAACAACTGTCTTACTTAGCAACAAAAATTGTGAACTCCATTGTGGTGATAGGTTGAGCGACCACCTGTGTGAATCCAGGAGCTGAAGCATAGAAGTCAGATTTGCACTTGGATAAAGTTCTTGGTTTTTTTAAAAAAATACAGTTGTAGGGATAGTCTGTAATATTAGGGAATTTCTATGGAGCTAAAACTTAATCCACTCTAGATTATCAACATTTGAAAGGGATTGAAGGTGATTGAACAGATCTTGCAATACATTCTAGGTCAGCACAACTTTGAAGATTTGAGCATATCACAAGTTTGTTGATAATAGCCTTTACTCATCTGGAAGGTTGCAGACAGACAACTGGAGTGGCCTGGGAAGTATTCAACCAGCTTGAATCTTGTTAGGAGATAAGGTTAGGAATTCTGTGTTGCCACGCTGCATATTTCCGGACAAATAAATGCTACTTTCAGTCACATGTTACTTTTTCTGATGAGGAAACCCCATTACAGCTGCCTATAATGCTGTAGAAGAAATTTCTTTATGATCTTATGTTGTTCAGAGTGGTTCTGTACAATAATTAGAGGGGCTATTCCACTGACCCCACCTTTCAGCTTTAGGGGTCATGACATGGCTATAGGTAAAGGTAAAGGTTCCCCCGCACATGCGTGCTAGTCATTTCCAACTCTAGGGGCCGGTGCTCATCTCCGTTTCAAAGCCAGCGCTTGTCCAAGGACGTCTCCGTGGTCATGTGGCCGGCATGACTAGACGCCAAAGGCACACGGAATACTGTTACCTTCCCACTGTAGTGGTCCCTATTTTTCTACTTGCATTTTTACATGCTTTTGAACTGCTAGGTTGGCAGAAGCTGGGACGAGTAACAGGTGCTCACTCTGTTATGCGGCACTCGGGATTCGACCCGCCAAACTGCCGACCTTCTGATCGACAAGCTCAGCAAGAACGCAAAATATAATATGGTTGCCATGTCATATTAAGGAACATTGGAGATAATTGATGAAGAACTCAGAAAAGCAAGCAGTTTGATCCCTTTTATGTCTTCTTAATATAATAGGGAATGGCCAGCAACCAAGGCACTGATTGTGGTCTCTATTCAGCTATTTCCAAGAAACATCAATAATATTGTTTTCTCTGTATATGGAGAAAAATATAAGTATACGCAGGTACATAGCATCCAGGATTGTTAAGGCAGCCAGGAGGATGATCTAATGTATTGGTGTCAGTCTTTTTGAAAGAGGGGGAAGTTCCTTTTGCCTTAAAGTAGACAGTGGTGGGCTCAGGAATCCATCTGTGGATACTATTGTCTTTGGCAATTACTTTCTTTCTTCAATGGTCCCTTTTTAAGAGACTACTGTATTAAAAGGGATTTTTTGTGCCTCCTGCTCAAGGTGCAGCTTTGATCCAGCTATAGCAGAAAAAATTATCACCTAGTCTCCAAACTCCTCTTTTGGGGGAAGGTAATTGAGAAGGTGGAAGGGTAGTAACTACAAAGGGCTCTAGAAGAAGTAGATTACATTTACTCTTTTCAGTCAGGGTTCAGACTTGGGCACGGAATGAAACCCACACTGGCCACTTTTGGTAATCTGTTGTGGGCCTTAAATGGGAAAAGTGCAACTCTATTTGTCCTGATAGGATGCTTAGCAACTTTCAGTACCATCAGCCATAGTATTCTTCTAGACCCAGTATAAAACTAGGAGATGCTATTCTGTAATTTTTCTGAGAGTTTATATAAGCACTCATGGGATATGTGTGAAAGTTCTCCCCTAGGAAGAACTAGCCTGGGTGTTATCCTGGACTCATGGCTCCTTGTGTAAAAAAGCAGTTGGAAGTAATGTCTGGGATACCTTTGTTGAAGAGTCACTGAAAGTCCCCATTCTTCATATGGAGCAGTAAGAGGGGACTCAGAAGCTCCCATCTTGTGGAATCAGTTACCCTACAACTAAAATCTGTGTCTGCACTGTTAATTCAGGAAACTTGTTAAGACGAAAAGGAGGACTTCAAGATATGAAGCAGAATGAATCTGGGATATGCGTTCACACTGCTGTTGTTGTATATATGCTAGTAGAATTGTTTAAATTAGTCTTGTAAACCAGATTATTTTGACTGAAATAGCATAACACCTGAAATAAAGACAAACAATGCTGAATGATACATACAATATGATCTTGCTGAATTGTCTTTAGGGCTACATAGATTAGAGCACTCCAGCCCATTTCTGAAAGTGTATAAAGCAGAATAAGAAAGCGATGGGGAAAGATCTTTAATTGTTCATTGTTGCCAAATCAAAACTTGCTTAGGATTTGATGACTGACTCAGGTGCTCCCTGTTCATAAAAGAACACATTGTAATTCCATGAATATCAAAACTAATTCTCCTAATAACCTAAATGGATACTAAAGATGTAATTCTTATCAGTACCATAAAGAAGGCACTTTACCTAATGCCCTGTGAACATATATATCAATTTTCATCTGCACGTAACTTTATTTTGATACAATCAACTGCTTAGAATACAGAAGACAAAACACTTGCCTTTTCTGGATGCTAGTAATATCTAGTTACAAAATCTCCAAATTCCACGCTTTCACAGAAGCACAAAATATTAAAATGTTATATCTCATATGCTCAGGCTATCCATATATTTTACATACCCCTATATTTTACCTGGATGTTCTTCTTTTAAGAACATTGTATTACTTAGTATAATACATTAGTTGATTCATGCATCAGAACCACTTTGATGGTTAGTCCAGTGACATTGTTCTAATAATGCAAGTCCTGTCTAGTAAAAACCTTTTAATATTACTTAGGTTTGCACTTATAAGCATAGACAGAAATCAGAACCAAAGCACCTGTATTTCATATGAAGCATACATTGCAAGAATAAAAAATTGTGCTGATACTTTACCAGCTTCAAAAGCATCATTACTTAAACTAAGGAGAGACCTTGGAACATGTAGTGTAGGCTAGTGACTATTTTTATACATTTTCAGCAATTTAAATATAGGATCTACTACTGTGGTTAGAGGTAAAGGTACACACACACATCCATTTAAAAATAGTTAGTTATACAAGCAACTAAAGATGAGCATATCTTCATTAGTAGAAAAGGTGTTTTATTAAAAATAGCAGACAAGCCTTCAATTTGACTCTGATGACAACCTGTGATGGAAGTTACATGTTAAAAAAAACTGGAATGCATCAAATTAGGGAAAGCTGAAGAAGACATTGAATTGATATTGACAGACCTGAGGATGGAGTTCTTTCATTTTGTCTTAACAATCAATTTTGGAGTTTGAGAGAAATTGGTATCTTCAAAGTCCATCCATACACTCTGTTGATCCAAATCCAACACACTATCCAACCCTATCTTATTAGGTGCAAAGAATTAGGTGAAGTTTCACACTATGCACTAAGCTGGCACTAGATGAGAGTTAATGGAATTCAAGAGAGACTGGACTTGGGATTGCTTGTGGGAAATGTACGGAGTCCAGGCTGATTCCTCTCTTGACTCCTCCCCCACACTCTACCTCTCATTCCTCTACATCTCTCCTATATAAGGACTCATACAAATTCTGAAACAAACGTTATTGCCTTTAGTTTCTGGAGCAGGACAAAGAACACTCTAATAATCAGAAGAGATTCTTTATAATATAAAGTGGTATTTCAGATTTTTGCAGTTTTCTTCCAAGTCATTTATGGGAGATGCTCAAAATGTGAAGTGTAGCTACCATGAATTCTTCAGTTTTGAAAAAGTCTCCATTTCTCTCTTCCACATCACTTTTCGCTCTTTCCCTATCATTTACTTACTTTATGAATATTCAGCATTCAACATGATTAACAAATTCAAAAGTTTCACTCAATAAATGACTGAAAAACTAAAACAATGTATTCCATTTTTCCTTCAGGCAGCTTTACTGGTTCTTTTCCCCCTGCAAAGTTAATACAGCTTAGTGGATATTCTTATTGCTTCAGAAGGTGGGAATGGCAATGAAAGGAAAATGTGGGAATTTGAAATGCAACATTTCAAAAAGATTACCACATGCAGAGCACCCATCGTAATATTTCTATTTTCTTTGCCGTTAATCTACAACAGTGAGACCCTTGCTGACATTAATGACAAACCAAAGCAAATATTCCATTCCCCTTTGAAAAAACAGGATGGGTATCTCTATTTTTCAGTCTAAAATGCTGTTTTGTGTTTGATACAGAATCACCCATAAGAAGAGAGTATTGATTAATTGCTGAATCCCATATTTTTCTTGCAATTTTTAACAAAAGAATATTTATAAAAGAAATAAATCCTTTTATTATGTGTACCTTACATCCAATTTTGTATCAATTGCAGTTAAGATCCCTTTTAAGAAATGATAACTGGAAAAAGAATTGCATATTAAAGTAGGCTTTAAATATTGCTATAAAATATAGTGAGGCATAAATTCCAGGATAATCTTCAAACCTACCAGCCTTGAAGCTCTGAATATCAGGAGCCCATGCAGTGTTCTGCTCCAAGCTGCAACAACAATAAAATCCCAGTCCCCATTCAGTGCAAACAAGAAATAAAATAGATTGCTTGTATATACACATACGTACTCACCAATGCTTTTATTTCATTACATTTGTATGATTGGACCCCACTCCCCCAAAATCCCAATGCTTTCTACAATAGGTAGGGAAATAATCATTAAATCAATTTTCTCCTCGAAAGGCATAAAGCCCAGAAAGTAAGTAAATCAAAAATTTCCACACAGGGCTCCATTCACCTGCAGTTGTTGTCATTATTTATTGTAGTTTCAAGATCATGGCTTAGCTAAAAATAAATCCACTCGGCTCTTGAATACAGCCAGAGCAGTTTACCAATTGGTACTGAAGCCTTGTATAGAGGTTTAGATACGGTAATAGTGTTTAGTGTGGTGTTTAGGGTACGCCACAATGTGGCTGTTGAAATAAAGACCAAGAGGCGACATCAACAGCTGCAATATCAGGCTTCTAGCCTAGAGTACTTACTTGTTTTAGGCATCTCTGTGTCCAAGATTCTCAATCATCCTGTTCCCCCCAAATCTTCCTGATATATTAAGGTAGCTTACTAGGAGTAACTATTAATAGGAGTAACTATTGCTATCTCTAAAAGAGAATTTTTGTAGTTCAGGATTGAAATGAGGGTTCCTTGGTGTTCTCTGAACTTGGTTGTGTGATTGCAGAGGTTTCCTTATCCAAACCTAGTAACATCACCAGCCCTCATCCTCAGCCTTGATGCCGTTAGCTAGTTTGGGTAATGAAACCTCTGCAAGAAAACAGCCAAGCTCAGAGAGTCCCAAGGACCCATTATTGCTACCTCTTCAGCACATCACCAAGCAGTGGCAAAAACAGCCACCAACCTCGATACTACAGCAGGCAAGGTGTGGGTCTGATTTCAGAACACTTTTCTAGGCTTTCTACACAATGGAGTGCAGGAAGATGATTAGTATGTGTTCTGAAGTCAGACACACACCTCTCCTAGTAACAGCATTTTTGTTTGGGGATTTCTCTTCCTTTCCCATCATTTACACTTGTATTTCAGTTTTTCACAAAACCAGGGGGGGGGGGAAAATCATACAGCAAGGTGGAACAGTGGAACGGAATTGCATAAATCTAAAACAGAAGCTGACTGACGAACTGGCAGCCCCCATTCCATCCAGTTCTACCTAAAACCTGGACACGGAAATGGGAATGCAATTTGTTTGCCAAAAAAACCCCATTCAGACTTTATTTTCACTAATGCTATTTTGTAATTTTCTTGACACTTCTTGTACCATGTGTCTAGCTGGAAGCAGGGCACAAATCTTGTTGCACAAATCTAATGGTCCACCACTATGCTACAAGTATTCCTTGATTTACAACCATTCATTTAGTAACCATGTGAAGTTTCAATGGCACTGAAAAAAGTGACTTCTGTTTTCACACTTAACGACCATTGCAGCATAGTCAGGTGATCAAAATTCAGATCCTTGGAACCGGAAGTTATCACCCTTTGCAACCTTCTACAAGCAAAGTCAATGGAGAAGTCAGATTTATTTAACAGCAGTATTACTAACCTAACTACTGCAGTGATTCACTTAACAACTATGGCAAGGAAGGTCATAAAATAGGGCAAAACTCACTAAATAACTGTCTTATTTAGTGATGGAAATTTTGAGCTCAGTTAAAGTTGTGAGTCAAGAACTAGCTGTATGTAGTGTCTCCTATTCCAATGTCTAATTTTATCTAAATCATAGTATAAATGTCCCTCAAGTCAAACACAGCTGATTAGTACACGATTGGTCCATGGTGCTTTGTTGCATGCAAATACCAATAACAAAGATACAAGGCTGATGCACACACTTAAAATGCTGCTCATTGTTAATTATAGGATTGTATAACTCTATAGTTATCCTTTTAGGATAAAAGTGCCTGATGTATGCTGAATCTTATACTAACAATATCATATTTTCAAGTTAACTGACACTTCTAATTAGCAAATCATAGGATCAATAACCATCAAGCTTTTTCTCTGGAATATTTCACCTATACAAATAAATGGGGGGGGGGAAGGAAGGGGAGAAAGTTATTGGTGTTTTGCTTATATAACTGCCATATTAATTACGGTACTCCAACATCAATTTTAAAAATAGTTTCTTTTCCTCCCTGAATTTTGCTTTGTCAAAAGTCTTAATTGCTTACAGCAAAGCAGATATATCTTGCAAGGTTAAATAAAGTCAGTACTGTTGTAAATTACTCCATGGAACCAACTCTTGGCACTTTAACTAGCATCTAAATGCATGAACCATATCAGCACATCTTCCTTTTCTATGGGCTTTAATTTCCCTCCATACATCATCTCCATTTATTGCATTTCTAATTGCCAACTCATGACCCCATGTTTTTGTAACCTTTTCTTTCTATCCCTTTATGACCCTAAATTATTTTCACATATCATCTTTAATTGACAACTCAGGATGACATCATGAAAAAGAGACAATGTATAGTGCTTATAGAGCAAAGTGCAGAAGAAAACTATGGTTTCAAAGGAAAATGGTTTAATTAAGGTACTTTTATATTTGTGGAATATGCAGTAGGAACTCACATGATATGAGGCTGTATAAATAAAACAGTAGAGACAGAGTGTTATTTTACGGGAGCATCAGGGCCATTACATACCAAATAACTCTGTAAGATATTTCACAGAGATATATTTGTGCAGTCTCTGGAGTAACAGCTCTGAAACTTAAAAAAGGGGTGGCTTGCAATGTTTACTATTTGATGAAGTTGGGGGGAGGGAACCAACTTTTTCCTCTAGTTTTAATATCAAAATGTGATTCAACTGCCACTTCCCTGTAGCTAGGAAATGAAATTACTGATGCCCCCTAAGAATATCTTTCCATAATAGGATATTCAAACATTATGAAAGATTATGGAAAGGATTGTCTTGCTTTTGCACAAAGATATGTAGAAGTGCTTACTAATCCCCTTCCCCATATGAGACAACTGATAGAATAGTGTAATAGCATTTAACCATACTTGTTGAAGATACTCTTGAGATCTTCTCATTAAGGATGGTTGAGTGCAGGAAGCAGAACTGGAATGTGCCTCTATAGCTCTTGTCCATGTTCCCAGGCCTCTTCCACATTGAAAGTTACTGATCCCAAGAACAAAACTGTAGAGAAGCTTCTAAGGATTTCAGTAGCCTCATTTCCCAGGTCTATGGCATTATTTTAAAAAAGGAGGAAATACACTACAATATTCCTCCATCCTAAGTCATTTCACCCTTGCTCTTAATGTTGCCTGACTTCCTTTCCCAAATAAACACATCAAAATGAGCTACAGTGGAGAATTCCACAATTGGGTGCTGAAAAGAAAAAGTTCCACATACATGAATATTTGACTTGTGGCTGTATATATGCACTGTATGTCCACTTAGGTACCAAAGTCCCTAATTATAGAATCATAAGGTGGGGGGAAAGCACTTTGGAGTTTTCTAATTCAATCCCCTATCTGGGGCAAGAATCATCAAGCCATCCCAGAAGTCCATCAAACCATCTCAAGAGCTTCCCAAACTTTGTTTGAAAACCTTCAGAGATGGAGCTTCCATGACTTCAGGTCACAGGTTGTTCTACTGCTTAATTGCTCTCACATTCAGATGATTCTTTCTTATTTTAAATTTAGATGTTTCCTTGTAAAGCTTTTGTCCATTGGTTTCTGTCCCATCCTCAGGCACTGTGGAGAACAAATCCACACCCTTCTCCATGTGACAGCCCTCCAAGTATCGAAAGAGAACGTAGCCTTCTTTTCTCCAGGTTAAAGACCCTCATTCTTTTATTCATAACATTTAGCCCCGAAGTCCCTCATCATGTTTGTTGTTCTTCTTTGGATTCTTTTCATTTCTTCAGCGTCTTTCTTGCATTATGGCAATAAAAAATGAAAACAGTGTTCCAGATGCACCCTGCCTCTGTTGATGAAACTCAAGACATATACCGCTACCAAGTCAGGTACCATGTATCTTGCACCTATGCATTTTTAAATATACATACAGAACCTTACATTTTTCTCTATTGACCACCACAAAATTCTGCATTATTCTAAATCTCTTCCTGATCAGCCAGAGTGTGTAAAGACTACATTTTGCTCAAAAAGATATCCAACGGATCTGTAGTAGGTTTGGTTCGTCTTTTCATTGAAACCAATGACAGATATTCACCAAGCCTCCTAATTAATCATAAAGTTTTTGATAGAAGCAAACCGGCTTGGATCCAGACAATTCAAGAAAATGTTTAACAAACACTGGGCCACACTTTGCTTTCCATTTCTCAGATTTTTCCCTTTTCTTCCTTCTTACAGTCTTAAACTCAGAGTCAAATCTAAGTGTCCTTATATCCTTGGAAGAAGTCAGAAGCCACCCTTTGTTTTCCTCTTTTTTTTCCTTTATACCTTTTTCCACTTTTCTCCCTGTTCTTTTTTTTTTACTCGTTATCTTTTCTCTTCATTCGTAGTTGATGTGGGTTTTTTTATGCATATGCTTTGCAGAATGTAATAATTTTTAAAAAAAAAAACTATGGTGGAAAAAATCATGTCGAGATATTTAAATATCAGACTAATTTTAATTGTCAGTATTTAGGATGTATACATATATTCTTACCACATTCGTAAATTTACAGTGCTGGAATTTTTTTTAAAAAAAGTACAAAAGAAGCATACATTTAGAAAATCTTGGATTATGGCACAGAAAATACACTTTTTGTAACGCTAACAAACCAGGCAGATGGTTAGCTTATAGATTGAGGAAAAAACAAAGGGCTTCTAATATAGACAAGATTGAGCATAAAGGAAGGGTTGTGTTTCAACAGGACCTTATCAAGGACGCTTTTGTGGATTTTTATTCTAAATTATATGCTAAGGAGAAAATTAATGAAAAGGACATTGATATATATTTGGAAAATGCTAGCATCCCGGTTCTTACGCAAGTACAAAAAGAAGGGATTAATCAACTGATCACAGAAGAAGAAATTTTTATAGCAATTAAGGAATTGAAGGTGGATAAAGCACCAGGTACGGATGGCTTGACTGCGGCCTATTATAAAAATTTACAATTAGAAATGATAAAACCGTTAAAGGAACTGTTCCAGACAATCCAGAGGGGGGGAAAGGTGCCACCGTCTTGGAGAACAGCTTTCATCTCTTTGATTCCGAAGGAAGACCAAGATGTTACTCAAGTTAAAAATTATAGACCGATATCGCTTTTAAACACAGATTACAAGATATTTGCTAAGGTTTTGGCTAATAGACTGATGAGGGTTCTGCAACAGGTGATTCATGGGGATCAAACAGGGTTTATTAGTGGTAGGCAAATGAAAAATAATGTGAGGCATATAGTTGATGTGTTAGAGTTTTTGGAAAGGAACAACCAGATTGCTGCGGTGCTAATTTTTTTAGATGCTGAAAAAGCTTTTGATCAATTGAATTGGAAATTTTTGTTGAAAGTTTTAGATAAAATGGATTTTGGGGGAAAGTTTTTACAACCGATTAGGGCATTGTATCAAAAACAAACTGCCCGAATTATAGTTAATAATAGCTTGACAGAAGCATGTAATATTGAGAAGGGCACAAGGCAAGGGTGTCCGTTATCGCCCTTGTTATTTGTGTTAACATTAGAGATATTATTGGTTAAAATTCGGAATTCGGAAAAAATTAAGGGGATTCAAATTGGAGATCAGGACTATAGATTGAGAGCATTCGCAGACGATCTGGTTGTTACAGTGACCCAGCCAGAGAACTCTGTTGTGGACCTGATGGAGATAATAACACAATATGGGAAGGTTTCTGGATTTAAGGTTAATGTACAAAAAACAAAAATTTTGGCCAAAAATATGACAACATCGCAAAAGGCCCTTTTAGAAGGATTAACTGGATTTGAGATTGTTAAAAGGGTTAAATATTTGGGGGTGATTTTGTCGCCCTCTAATACAAAGCTATATAAAAATAATTATGAAAAATTATGGGGGAAAATTCAAAAAGAATTGGAGAGTTGGAAAAAATTGCAATTGTCTTTGTTGGGACGGATTGCAGCAGTAAAAATGAATGTCCTGCCTAAATTTTTATTTTTATTTCAAATGATACCGATTCTTAAGAAAGATTCCAATCTGGAGGAATGGCAGCGAGGTATCAATAAATTTGTGTGGGCAGGGAAAAAACCACGAGTTAAACTTAAGATTATGCAGGATACTCGTGAGAGAGGTGGCCTTAAATTGCCTAATTTTAAATTATATTATGAAGCTGCTGCATTGGTAGGAATAAGTGACTGGATTAATTTGACGCAAGGGAGGTTATTAAATCTTGAGGGCCACGATTTGTTGTTTGGCTGGCATGCATATTTGTTGTATGATAAGAAGGTAGACAACGTGTTTAGGGTGCATATTTTAAGACAGGCATTGCTGAGAGTTTGGAAGAAGTACAGACATACCGTATATACTTGAGTATAAGCCGACTCGAGTATAAGCCGAGACCCCCAATTTCACCCCCAAAAACTGGAAAAAGTTATTGACTCGAGTATAAGCCGATCCGCCGTTCTGCAAGCCTCTGCCGCCAGCAGAGGCTCGATCCGCCATTTTGCAAGCCTGAATACACAGGAATACCCTGTGTGGCCGCGGCTCTCGGGGAAGCCCTGGCTGTCCGCTTCCTCGCTCCACGCTGCCATTCGGGGCCCGCGCGTTCGCCGGGCAAATCGCGGCGCCCAGCAGGCGAGGAAACACGCCCGCTCCAGTCGCCCGCCCTTCCCTCAGGAGACGCGAAGCAAGTGACCGCCCGGAGCTTACCGAGGACTTGCGCGCGGCCGAGGCTTCGGTGCTTCCAGGATCGCGCGCACCTCCCCAAACCTCCCCAAACGTCGGCAGGTCTCCGTTCCTCCTGCCGACCTTTGGGGAGGTTTGGGCGCCTCCCCAAACATCCCCAAACGTCGGCAGGTCTCCGTTCCTCCTGCCGACCTTTGGGGAGGTTTGGGCGCCTCCCCAAACCTCCCCAAACCTCGGCAGGTCTCCGTTCCTCCTGCCGACCTTTGGGGAGGTTTGGGCGCCTCCCCAAACCTCCCCAAACCTCTGCAGGTCTCCGTTCCTCCGCGCAGACCTGCCGACCTTTGGGGAGGTTTGGGCGCCTCCCCAAACCTCGGCAGGTCTCCGTTCCTCCTGCCGACCTTTGGGGAGGTTTGGGCACCTCCCCAAACCTCCCCAAACCTCAGCAGGTCTCCGTTCCTGTTTGGGGAGGTTTGGGCGCCTCCCCAAACCTCGGCAGGTCTGCGCGGAGGAACGGAGACCTGCCGAGGTTTGGGGAGGTTTGGGGAGGCGCCCAAACCTCCCCAAACAGGAACGGAGACTTGCCGAGGTTTGGGGAGGTTTGGGGAGGCACCCAAACCTCCCCAAACGTCGGCAGGTCTGTGCGGAGGAACGGAGACCTGCCGAGGTTTGGGGAGGTTTGGGGAGGCGCCCAAACCTCCCCAAACGTCGGCAGGTCTGCGCGGAGGAACGGAGACCTGCCGAGGTTTGGGGAGGCGCCCAAACCTCCCCAAACGTCGGCAGGAGGAACGGAGACCTGCCGAGCTTTGGGGAGGTTTGGGGAGGCGCCCAAACCTCCCCAAACGTCGGCAGGTCTGCGCGGAGGAACGGAGACCTGCCGAGGTTTGGGGAGGTTTGGGGAGGCGCCCAAACCTCCCCAAAGGTCGGCAGGAGGAACGGAGACCTGCCGAGGTTTGGGGAGGTTTGGGGAGGCGCCCAAACCTCCCCAAAGGTCGGCAGGAAGAACGGAGACCTGCCGAGGTTTGGGGAGGTTTGGGGAGGCGCCCAAACCTCCCCAAACCTCGGCAGGTCTGCGCGGAGGAACGGAGACCTGCCGAGGTTTGGGGAGGTTTGGGGAGGCGCCCAAACCTCCCCAAACAGGAACGGAGACTTGCCGAGGTTTGGGGAGGTTTGGGGAGGCGCCCAAACCTCCCCAAAGGTCGGCAGGAAGAACGGAGACCTGCCGAGGTTTGGGGAAGTTTGGGGAGGCGCCCAAACCTCCCCAAACGTCGGCATGTCTGCGCGGAGGAACGGAGACCTGCCGAGGTTTGGGGAGGTTTGGGGAGGCGCCCAAACCTCCCCAAACAGGAACGGAGACCTGCCGAGGTTTGTGGAGGCGCCCAAACCTCCCCAAAGGTCGGCAGGAGGAACGGAGACCTGCCGAGGTTTGGGGAGGTTTGGGGAGGCGCCCAAACCTCCCCAAAGGTCGGCAGGAGGAACGGAGACCTGCCGAGGTTTGGGGAGGTTTGGGGAGGCGCCCAAACCTCCCCAAAGGTCGGCAGGTCTGCGCGGAGGAACGGAGACCTGCCGAGGTTTGGGGAGGCGCCCAAACCTCCCCAAACGTCGGCAGGTCTCCGTTCCTCCGCGCCCTGCCTGCCTGCTTCTTTCCGCTGCGGAAAGAAGCAGGCAGGCAAGGCGCGGAGGTCCGGAGACCTGCCGACGTTTGGGGAGGTTTGGGGAGGTGCGCGCGCACCTCCCCAAACCTCCCCAAACTTCGGCAGGTCTCCGGATGGCGGTGGCTTGGGAGAGGTGCGCGCGATCCCGGAAGCACCAAAGCCTCGGCCGCGCACAAGTCCTCGGTAAGTTTTTTTGTTGACTGGAGTATAAGCCGAAGTGGAATTTTTCAGCCCAAAAAGTGGGCTGAAAAATTCGGCTTATACTCAAGTATATACGGTAAGTTAAGTTGCAAGATACCATTGTGGGCAATTCCAAAACACGCAATAGAAAATATACATGCTGGCTTCAAACATGATTTGACTACGTACAAGGAGATTCTCAGTTTGGAAAGAAATGTTTGGTGTTTGAAATCATATAGCCTCTTGCGAGAAGAGAAGGTTGTTCAAAATTGGTTTCAATATACTCAGTTACGGGCCAGGTGGAAAGAAGACCAGAAAAATGGATTTACAATGACTGATGAAAATTTGATAAAGCAAATCAGGAATCAGGGACCAGCACATATCAAACGGATATATCTTGCATTGATAGAGATTGACTCAGAAACAGAGCTTGTTAAGGATTGTATGATAAAATGGGCCCAAAATATCCAGGAAGTTATCACAATGGACACGTGGGAAAAGATTTGGGTGAGGAACGTAAAATTTACACAAGCTCAAAATTTAAGAGAGAATTTTTACAAAATGTTTTATAGATGGCATTTAGATCCCAAAAAGCTTGCAAGTATGTATCCGAGTTATCAGCCTAAATGTTGGAGGTGCGGTGATGAAGATGCAACATATTTTCACATATGGTGGACTTGTAAAAAGGTTAAGGCTTTTTGGATAAAAGTCTGGTGGAACATGCAGAAGATTTTTAAACAGAGGATAAAGTTTTGTCCGCAATTTTTTTTGTTGGGAATAATTACAGATGCCACAGTTGTGGACACCAAGTTGATGTTGAATTTAATTACGGCGGCAAGACTTTTGATAGGCCAATACTGGAAGAAAGAGGAACTGCCGACCATAGAGGAGTGGACTTTAAAGGTTTCCGACCTGGCAGAGATGGCGAAGATTTCGGCCTATTTGAAAGATCATTCGCAAGAACGCTATATTATGGAATGGAGAAAATGGATTGATTTTATCCAGAACAAGTATAGGGTTAAGAAGTTTTATGTAGCATTTGAATAAGTCTTCCTTCGTTGTTTTTTTCTTTATTATCTTAGTTTTTTTTTTACATATTCAATATTATTATTATTTGTTTTATCTTATATAAGCTAGAGAGTGATGGATTTTAGAGTTTATAATTGTTAGTATATGATTGTTTATGATTGCTTTTTATATATATACCTTGTATTTAGCTCTGGGAAGTCGGGGGGGGAGGGGGGGAGGGGGGGAGGTAGGGAGGGGGGAGGAGGGAGGGGGAAGGGGGGATTCTTAAAGGAAAACTGTATTTTAAAACTTTTCAATAAAAAAAAAAAAGAGAACGTAGCCTTCTTTTCTCCAGGTTAAAGACCCTCATTCTTTTATTCATAACATTTAGCCCCGAAGTCCCTCATCATGTTTGTTGTTCTTCTTTGGATTCTTTTCATTTCTTCAGCGTCTTTCTTGCATTATGGCAATAAAAAATGAAAACAGTGTTCCAGATGCACCCTGCCTCTGTTGATGAAACTCAAGACATATACCGCTACCAAGTCAGGTACCATGTATCTTGCACCTATGCATTTTTAAATATACATACAGAACCTTACATTTTTCTCTATTGACCACCACAAAATTCTGCATTATTCTAAATCTCTTCCTGATCAGCCAGAGTGTGTAAAGACTACATTTTGCTCAAAAAGATATCCAACGGATCTGTAGTAGGTTTGGTTCGTCTTTTCATTGAAACCAATGACAGATATTCACCAAGCCTCCTAATTAATCATAAAGTCTTTGATAGAAGCAAACCGGCTTGGATCCAGACAATTCAAGAAAATGTTTAACAAACACTGGGCCACACTTTGCTTTCCATTTCTCAG
Source organism: Vipera berus (assembly GCF_964194415.1). Taxonomy (NCBI): domain Eukaryota; kingdom Metazoa; phylum Chordata; class Lepidosauria; order Squamata; family Viperidae; genus Vipera; species Vipera berus. The sequence goes on from NC_138203.1 coordinate 69,737,758, forward strand.
ATTTTTCCCTTTTCTTCCTTCTTACAGTCTTAAACTCAGAGTCAAATCTAAGTGTCCTTATATCCTTGGAAGAAGTCAGAAGCCACCCTTTGTTTTCCTCTTTTTTTTTCCTTTATACCTTTTTCCACTTTTCTCCCTGTTCTTTTTTTTTTACTCGTTATCTTTTCTCTTCATTCGTAGTTGATGTGGGTTTTTTTATGCATATGCTTTGCAGAATGTAATAATTTTTTTAAAAAAAAAACTATGGTGGAAAAAATCATGTCGAGATATTTAAATATCAGACTAATTTTAATTGTCAGTATTTAGGATGTATACATATATTCTTACCACATTCGTAAATTTACAGTGCTGGAATTTTTTTTAAAAAAAGTACAAAAGAAGCATACATTTAGAAAATCTTGGATTATGGCACAGAAAATTCACGGTAGGCTTTAAAGGAACTGGAATTAATCTGTAACATTTCTTAGCATAAAATGGATGTATGTACTTTCTTGTTTTAACCACCACCCTTTTTTCTATGGTTATTGAACTACTGAAGGTGAAACGAGAAGCCGAAAACAAAAGTGCTCTGGCAGGAATAGTAAGTAGCAGGAAATCATCTCAATGAAAGAAAAACAAATACTTTGTTTTCAGAGAAGCTGAGTGCATTTGGAACAAACTCATTTGAAAGGTCTGCTTGTGTGAAGGCTATTCACAGAGGAGGCTCAATCAAGAACCCACCTTGCTAATGTTGATTTCACAAAGCTTTTAAATAGCATTGAGTTTTATCTCAGGTGGGCGTTATTGATCCATCTGACAAATACAATTAAAATTTAATTTAATTTAATTTAATAACATTTATATACCGCCCTTCTCCCTAAGGACTCAGGGCGGTTCACAGGGCAGAATAAAATAGCAAATACAAACATTAAAAAAGATTAAACAATTGCCCTAGTTAAAAACAATATAGATACAACGCTAAAAACCCCCAGAAAAATTAAAAAGCGAAAGATAAAACAACCCCAACACAACCCCCCTCAGGCTAGGCCGGCTTGTACAAACAAAAATGTCTTGAGATCGCGACGAAAGGAGCGAAGATCGGGCGCCGTCCGGAGCTCTACCGGTAGCTGATTCCACAGCTCCGGAGCGCCCACAGAGAAGGATCTCCCCCTGGGGGCCACCAATCGACATTCTCTGATCGGTGGCACCCTGAGGAGGCCCTCTCTGTGGGAACGCACAGGGCGCAGGGAGCTTGATGCCGGCAGCAGATGTTCCCTGAGGTACTCCGGCCCCATGCCATGGAGTGCTTTGAATACCGTTACCAGTACCTTGAATCTCACCCGGAAGACAACTGGCAACCAATGCAGCTCACGGAGCAGAGGTGTAACGTGGGAGTATCGGGAGACTCCCAACACCACTCTCGCGGCTGCATTCTGTACCAGTTGGAGCTTCCGAGTGGTCCTCAAGGGCAGCCCCATGTAGAGAGCGTTGCAGTAGTCCAGACGAGAGGACACGAGCGCATGAGTGACCGTGCATAGATCATCCCGGCTAAGATAGGGCCGCAACTGACGCACCAGGCGAACCTGTGCGAAGGCCCCCCTAGTCACGGCTCCTATATGATCTTCCAAGGTGAGCCGTGAATCTAGGAGGACCCCCAAGTTGCGAGCCCTATCTACGGGGGGCAATAATTCACCCCCCATAGCTAGAGGTGGAATGTCCGAATAAACCCGGGATGAAGATATGCAGAGCCACTCAGTCTTGTCGGGGTTGAGCTGGAGTCTGTTCCTCCCCATCCAGACCCGAACCGCCTCCAGGCAACGGGACATCACGTTGAGGGCATCACTGGGGTGGTTTGGGGTCGAAAAGAAAAGTTGGGTATCATCAGCGTACTGATGATACCCAACTCCAAAGCCACGAATGATCTCACCCAGCGGCTTCATGTAGATGTTGAACAGGAGAGGCGAGAGGACCGACCCCTGAGGAACTCCACAAATGAGAGACCTCGCGGTCGACCTCTGCCCCCCTGCCAACACCGACTGCGAACGTCCCAAGAGATAGGAGGAGAACCACTGTAAAACTGTGCCTCCCACTCCCAATCCCCTGAGACGCCGCAGCAAGATACCATGGTCGATGGTATCGAAAGCCGCCGAGAGGTCTAATAGGACTAGGACAGAGGAATGCCCCCTGTCCCGAGCCCTCCAGAGATCATTCACCAGCGCGACCAATGCCGTCTCCGTGCTGTGCCCGGGCCTGAAACCCGATTGGTACGGGTCTAGATAATCCGCTTCATCCAGGACCAGAGGGAGCTGATGCGCCACCACACTCTCAACAACCTTCGCAAGAAAGCGAAGGTTGGAGACAGGACGAAAGTTGTTCAATACAGCCGGGTCCAGAGCAGGCTTCTTGAGGAGAGGCCTCACCACCGCCTCCTTCAAGACGGTGGGGAAGATACCCTCACTCAAAGAAGCCGATATAACTGCCTGGAACCAGCTGCGTGTCCTCTCCCGGGCTGCATAAACCAGCCAGGAAGGGCACGGGTCCAGTAAACATGTGGTGGTGCTCAGCCTCCCCATGATCCTGTCCACTTCCTCCGGAGTCACAGAATCAAACTCCTCCCAGATGATATCGACAAGACCACCCGTGTCCTGATCGTCAGACTCTGCCCAGTCAGAGTCCAAACCGGTCCGAATCCGAGCGATTTTGTCCGACAGATGTTGGTTAAACTCCTCGGCACGTCCCTGCAAGGGATCCTCCCTCACCTCCTGATTTAGGAGGGAGCGAGTCACCCTAAACAGGGCAGCCGGGCGATTATCTGCGGACGCAATAAGGGTGGCGAAGTGGTTGGACCTCGCCTCCCTAATTGCAGCGAGATAAGACCTAATAAAGGCTCTTAGTCGCAATCGGTCGGGTTCGGATCGGCTGGACCTCCAACCGTTCTCTAGGCCCCGTCTCCGACGCTTCATCTCCCGGAGCTCCGCAGAAAACCATGGAGCCCGGCGGGATCTGCACCGGGTCAGGGGCCGCAAGGGTACAACTCGGTCAAGGGCCTCAGTGGCCGTCCTTTCCCAGGCTTCCACTAAGGCCTCGGCCGAGCTGTGAGCGAGGGAGGCAGGTGGGAACCCCAGCGCCGCCTGGAACCTCTGGGGATCCATTAAGCGTCTGGGGCGGTACCATTTAAGTGGTTCCAAGCACCCACGGCGGGGGGTGGCAAAACGGAAGACCAGCCGCAGGAGATGATGATCGGTCCATGACAGGGGCATAATAATTGGAGAGCCCCACCAAGATCATCTAACCACCGTCCAGACAAGAAAACAAGGTCAAGGGTGTGGCCTCCTTCATGAGTCGGTCCCGTAATTACTTGCGTCAGGTCCATGGCCGTCATGGAAGCCATGAACTCCCGAGCCAACTCAGATGATCCTCCCAGCGATGGTAGGTTGAAGTCCCCCAAAACTATAAGTTTCGGGAACTCAACCACCAGCCCAGAGAGGACATCAAGCAGCTCAGGCAGGGCTGCTGCTGCGTGACTAGGCGAAAGGTACACCAGCAGCAAGCCCAACTGCGCACCAGGACCGCATCTCAAAAAGAGAGACTCACACCCGACTGTCTGGGGAACGGTGGCCTCCCGCGGACACAAGGTCTCCCTCACAACAACAGCCACTCCCCCACCCCTACCCTGAGCCCGAGGCCGGTGCAGCACCCGGAAACCTGGTGGGCAAAGGTCAACCAGAGGAACACCGCCCTCTGGGCCCAACCAGGTCTCCGTGATGCAAGCCAGGTCAGCCTGCTCACCCTCGACCAAGTCTCGAATGAGAGGAGCCTTATTAACGACCGACCTGGCATTCAAATACACCAGCCGGAGCTCAGGAGGCTGCACATCCTCACTCCCGGGACCTCGGGGCGGAACCAGAGGGTCGGAGTGCCTCACCGCTTGTAAGCAGCGGAGAGGCCTTCCCTGAGACCGATACGGCCCTCTGTTCCTACACCTGCTGCCATTCCCTATCGTCGTGGGAATGGACAATCCCACGACTGGCCCTGGAGCCCCAGAAGCAGCCGACCCCCGCTCCTCCCCTCCGCGATCAGCCTCAGCACTAGCCTGAACAAAGGTAGTTGGACTGCCCCCCTCGTCCAAACAACCAAAAAAAGAACCCTCCCTCCTCCCTAACCCCCGAAAAAATTTTGACAGAAAACAAATCAAGGACCTCCTGTTAGGTTTACGTCGGAGGCCCATAACCGTGCCCGGCCATCTCTCAGGATCCCAATAGATGGGACCTTCCTCGAGATTATGCTCGGCTGGAAAGGCGGGCCGCCTCCAGGAAGGGGGAGCACCCCTGAGGGCGAGCAAGTCCGTAGAGGAGTACCTAAAACAAGGCATAAAGCAGTCCAGATATAGGCAGTCCATAATCAGTTGATTTAAGGAGGAACCAAACAGAGAGCAAATAGATGTCCCGAGCCTCCACCCAGCCACTGCCACTCAGCTGGGTGTCACCCCAGGACAGGCCAACCACCGCCCTCTCACGACAGTTGGAAAGCCTATACCAGGGGGAAATAGTCCGAAACATCCATCCTGGGTACAGCATGTCCCCCAGAGCTCTCACCTCTAGGGGCAGCAGATGTAAGTTCAGGCCACCCTCTCACTGTGGCCAGTACCCAGGGGACTCTGAATCCTTTGGGGCCGATATGTGAATGGCAATAGAGAACAGTCCGAAGGCAGGGATGAAATAGTGTATTACATCATCAAAGTCTGCACTACTAGGTGGCCAAATCCTCCGCTGCTCTGTCCTTCGAAAAAGTTGATCATGGCCAATTCTGCAATCATTGGGGTCTTCCAAATTATCTAGTTCTTTTAGGTCCACAAATCCAATGGCACCAACCAGAGTCACAACTGGTGTCACGGGAAACATAGATCTTCCAAGGGACCACTGGGCTCCACTGGGATCCACCGGCATTAACCGGCTAGCCCAGGAACCCTCGAGGCCACCAACAGCAGTAAGAGTACCAGGCCATCCAAAAAGAGCAAAGCAGGCAGAGGAAACAATAAGTTGATTACAGCGTCGCCGCTGAGCCACCAGGGCCACCGCCACCACCGGAGCGTTGCTGCAGACGCCGCCGCCATTGCTGCCGCCGCCAGGACGCTGATGGAGCCGAGAATAAACAATCGATGGAAAGGGAGGTCTAAAGCGGCCCCGGCACAACGCCGCCGCCGCCGCCATCCCCGTCGCCATCCAAGCGAGCCAGGAACGCCGCCGCCGCCACAGCCGAGGGAGACCAGGCCGACCACAGGAGCGGCCCGAACGGCCCGAAACGCCTCCACCGAAACCGCCAGAAGCGAGGGACCATCCGAAGGCCAGCTCCGCAACCGCCGAGGACGCCCAGCGAACGGTCGATGGAAAGGCAGGCCCAGGACGGCCCCGGAGAACGCCGCCGCCGCCGCCGTCCCCGTCGTCTCCGGAACGTACCAACAACGCCGCCGTCGCCATAGCCGAGGGAGAGCCGCGAAAGACCAAGCCGGCCACAGAAGCGGCCCGGAACGGCCTGAAACGCCTCCGCCAAGGCCACCAGGGCCGCCAGCAGCCAGGGACCCCCCGTGAACGCCGGGTCCGACACCGCCGAAGACGCCGCTGCCGAAGCCGCCGGCCGCCGCAACCACCAGGCCCGCGAAAACGACCTGAAAAACGCCCGAGAGAGCAGGTAGGCGCCGCCAACATCCAGTCGAAAAAACGGCAGAGCTGGCAGCTAACGGAGTCCAAAACCTTCATCCTTCAGCTGCCTAAACAATTGCGCTCACTATCCCCCCAACCCAGAGGGCGTAAACACCCCTGGGGGGCTCCTAGGACACCTATTTTCTGAGACTTGCAGAGCTCACTCAAACAGATCCGCCTGCACGTCCGCCATCTTGTTTTTGATAACATCTGTTGTCATAAATGGACCTACCAACTGTTGCAGTTTGGTAGCTGTAATAAGATTGAACTTGTCTGATCTGCAGCTTCTGAATGAATCCTGCTTGGTTCTCTAAATTTTAAGCCAGTCTTTAAAAGAAAAAGAAGTCTCTGAAAGAAAAAAAGAAACAGAGTGTTAAGAACGAGCGGATTGAGTTAAAACATCCAGCAGACTGGCATAAGATCCACATGTATCAAGCAATCATATTGAAATGTCAGCTCTTGATTTGAACAAAAGATCACTGAAAGCCTGCTTTGGAACCCAATTTCAGCGTCGGGATGTTAGGAAGCCAATTTTGAAAGATTGCAGAGCACAGCTCTCTTTCTAAAGTTGTTTTTCTGTTGTTGTTTTTTTGAAGAATAGTCAAAGGCACCCACAAGTTAAGGTCAACTTGTAGTGACGATATTCATGGGTTTGAGCAGCGTTTTGCCAGTGCCTTTTTCCAGGATGTGTTTTAGCGCTGGAATGCCCATCCCCAATCCAAGTCTGGTGATCCCTGCTTGGATTTCAAGATCAGACATGGTTGGGTAGGTGCTGCCACCTGCTGAGCCTTCTAAACTGAACAAAAACAACCTCTCAGATTCTACAAACTATTTGCAAAGAGCAAAACTGGAAAGTAGCGAATAAAGAAGGCAGATGGCATTTTGCTCAGGAGTGATGAACCAGCCCTAAAAGGGGCAGTGATATGCCTTTGCCCCCCTTTTTGAGGGCTTTTCTTATCCATATTTTGCTCTCATTGTAAACAACCATTACAGCACTCCCACATTGGCAGCCTAGCTATCCACCTTTTTCTGTGACAATACCTATGCATTTCCATTCTATAGAAAGAATGGTCGTGGGAGAAGGTTTTTAAACTGGTGCTTGGTATTCGTTGTATTCTCAATTGTTTTCCAAGAGTAACAGCAGAACAAGCCTGAAAAAGTTGAGATCCAGTTAAGAAAAATCAAAAGAATCTACAAAGGAGATAAAGAAAAATATGCCGTTGTATTTATGTCCACCTTTCTCGTGTTATACATTAATTGTGGCAAAAATAATAGGCTTTTAGATATACTAATAAGTGGATGATATTGATGTTGATAATTGTTTCTGCTGCTGCTATTACCAACAGTAATATATCAATAACAAATGATGAAATTATTGAAACAGATGGGATTCCAGCAAATTACAAAATTATTGAAACAGATGGGATTCCAGGATAAACAGAAACTGTGAGAAATTATATGTATGCTGTAAAAGCAAAATATAAGCTATCTGAGAGAAATTTTACTGACAAATGAACATTTTAGGTTAGAAAAGGCATTTGTGTAAGAGGTATATAAATCATATAGCATGGGCAGAAAAAATAAAGTGGACTTTTCTATATGAAATGTTCCAAAGGTTTCTTCAACCAAAGGCTATAGAACTAGCCTCTAGCATCTACTTCCTATGCTATCAAGTCTTTGCTGTTTTCATATTTGTCTTTTTGACCACTTTTGTCTTGAGTAGAAGGGGCCAACATTTGATGTTCAAATTTATTTTGTACTTACAACTTTTAGGGAACTGTCCAATGATTAGGTTAGAATTTGGGGGAGAGTTAAATTGAATTAAAAATAATAAAACTGCTACCAAGTACAATTAAACATTCAACGGATATATTCAACAATCCTCTGGGATGCTATCCAATGTGACTGCAGTATGGATTTAGAAAATGTCTTCCTATTGTGTCTGACACACATTTTGTATTATTTTAAGGCTCCATCTGTGTTTCATGTATGTGTATACACACACACACACACACACACACACACACACACACACACAAACTTTTTAAGGAATTTGCCCTGTCACTGAATGTAGCCACACAAACGACAAGGTCTTAGCAAATCTGCTTCATGTACTAATGTAAAATTAGTTACTATTATTTAATTCAGTTTCAGAACTCCTGAAGATGAAGGACATTACCCAATAGTTTTTTATACCAATTTCTTAACTTGTTTTCTGCAGTTCAATAACAGTTGTAGATAACTGTTACAATATTTTCCAGAAATTTATAGACTGATGATACATTTTTATCAACATATGACCTTGTGCAGTCAAAGTCTTTCAATGCTAATGAGTTGACTCATTAGGATAGTAACAGTTATTATTTTATATATTATCACTGCCAAGTACTGTGATTTTTTTTTCCTGCTAAGTCTTCTATAGATTAGAAGGAATGTTACTTTGAAATTTTTACTAATTTATTGCTTGATTTCCACTTTTTAGGACAACTACTTAGGCTGAGAAATTGTCAGGCACAAAGAATCAGGATCACACTTTATGTTAGGTTCCAATAGACGATCACACCGTGAGGTTTAATGCAAGAACGTTTATTAACCAAGCATAAGTCAACTGGCAATTAACCGTTTAACTTCCCCTTATATAGTCAGCTACATTCAAACAGTGGCCAATCCCCAGCCCGGAAACTCCCGCCTAAACTGCATTAGCCAATAATTGCACTCAGAGTTTCCCGCTTCTAGAAAGGCCCCTTTTACTTAATCTACAGACACAACACCCCTTCCCCCCCACTAATGTCATTTATTAACATAGTCTCTAAGATATGATGGTGGCTTGTGGACCCTGGTAGGGTATCTATTACTTTTGTTGGCAACCGTCTCGTTTGTTGTCTGGCTATTGGCACTGGTCCCAGCTGTTTGGGCCCTGGCCTCGGATGGCACAATGTTAGTGTTTAGTTGTTGTTGCGCTTGTTGTTGCTGAGATTGTTGGTGTTCTGGACCCGTATGAGATGTACTTGGGCTACCCCTTGGAATCAACTCCCAGTCATCGTTGCCCAGTTGAGGCACTACATTAGGTATCCTAGATTGTGTTTCAACTCCACCCTCACCGTCCCTGGTAATTGTTGAGCTCGAGCGGTCAGAATTGAATATGACATCTTGAGCCTGTGTGTATTGGCCCACATCATTTTTTACAATGTCAATTTCTGGGGCCCTTTTCCTTAATTGGTCGATATGTCGCTTTATTACTCTATTCCCTTCCCCCTCAATAGAATAAGACAACGGCCCCGTGACATCAATGACCACTCCCGGTATCCATTTGTCACCTGGGCCATAGTTCCTGGCCCATACTAAGTCACCAACGTTGAGGGACCGGGTTGGTATAGCTGCCTCAGCTTCTGTGGGTAGTCTGTCCGGGTGAAGTCTGTCCAGCTTTGTTGTTAATCTTCTTCCCCACCTCATTTCCGCTGGGCTCTTCCCAGTGGCTGTGCAGGGTGTAGTATGCTGTGACAGAAGAAATTGTGCCAATCTCTGTTGCCAGTTGCCGCGGATGATGCGTTTCAGAGCGTCTTTTGTTGTTCGGACGTTGCGTTCAGCCAAGCCGTTGGTGGACGGGTGAAAGGGTGCCGAAGTCGTGTGCCTAATCCAATTGGCCTTGAGGAAATCCTGAAATTCAGCAGAGGTGAATTGGGGCCCATTGTCAGAGACAATCACGTCAGGTAACCCATGGGTGGCAAAGAGGCCCCTTAAAACCTGAATAGTTTTAGCTGATGACATAGTTTTAACAGGCACAACCTCCAACCACTGGGAAAAGCTGTCTACCACAACTAGGAATGTTAGTCCTTGAAATGGGCCTGCGAAATCAATATGGATACGTGACCATGGATTCCTAGCCGCCTCCCATTTGTGTGTAGTAGTGTGAGCCTGTTCCGGCCTAGAACGTTGACATAGGTAACAACCAGCTACGCACTCTTCAATTGCAGTGTCTAACCCAGGCCACCACAAATGGCTTCTAGCTAGAGCCTTCATGCGTACTATTCCTGGGTGGCTATCATGTAATTCAGCTAATACTGACTTCCTATGAATTTCAGGAATCACCACTCGGCTGCCCCACAACAAACATCCCAAATGAGATGATAATTCATCTTTTCTTCTAAAATAAGGTGTGAATTTAGGGTCTGGATTCTTATTGGGCCATCCCCCCTGAACCCATGCTGCAATTCTGTTAAGTGTTAGATCTTTCTTAGTAGCTATGGCAATGTCCTTAGCAGTTAATGGGCACTCAGGTATTTCGTGTAATGACAGAATCTGGCCCACTGGAACGGGATCCTTCTCAGTGTCCGTTAGTGGCAACCTGCTTAATGCATCTGCATGGCCCATTTCCTTGCCCGGTCTATGCTTTAGAGAAAATGAGTATGCTGAGAGGAATATGGACCACCTAAGCATCCTAGGAGACATGATCTGAGGTGTCTGCTTATCAGTGGTGAACAATCCCAATAAGGGTTTGTGGTCAGTGTAAATGGTAAAGTTCCTACCATAAAGGTAATCATGGAACTTTTTTACACCTGCCACTATTGCTAAAGCTTCCCTGTCAATTTGGGCATAATTTCTTTCGGCTTTTGTAAGTGTTCTCGAATAATAAGCAATTGGCTTTTGTTGACCCTTGTCATCCATATGGCTAATGACAGCACCCACACCATAGGGTGAAGCATCACACGCTAAATAAATTGGTTTATTTTCAATAAAGTGTGTAACAGTGGAATGGCTAGACAAAATGTCCTTCAAAGTTTGAAAACTGGTTCTATGTTTTTCCTGCCATTGCCAAGGGGTTTTCTTTTCTAAGAGTCTATGTAATGGTTCAGCTATGGCAGCCTTATGTGGCAAAAATGTATGATAAAAAGTGACTAAACCTAAAAAGGCTTGTAATTCGGCCTTATTCTTTGGTTCAGGTGCCAATTTAATTGCTTTAATCTTTTCAGTTGTTGGGTGAATGCCCTTCTCATCAATTCTAAACCCTAAAAATTCTGTTGATTTAACTCCTATAAAACATTTTTCCCTTTTTAATTTAAGTCCTGCAGCTCTAAATTTCCCCAGTACCTGTTCCAATCGGTCAGCTAATATTTCTTCAGTTTTTCCAGCAATCAGGACATCATCAAAGTAAGGGCATACACCAGGTATGCCCTTTAAGGTCCTCTCCATCACCTCTTGAAAGATTCCTGGAGCTGCTGCAATTCCAAATTGAAGCCTGTGAACTCGAAACGCCCCCTTGTGGGTTACAATCGTTTGGGCCTCGGCGGCTTCCTTAGATACGGTAAGCTGTAAATACGCCTGCGCCAAGTCGAGCTTGGCAAAGATGGCGCCGTCCTGGATCGTCGCAAGGACCTGCTTCACCGTTGGGACCGGGTAAGCGTGTTTTTTCATTCCTAAATTTAGAGTGGCTTTATAATCGGCACAAATCCTCACATCCCCATTAGGTTTAAGGGGTGTGACGATTGGTGTCTCCCACAGGCCTCCCTCGACCGGTTCAAGTACGCCTTGGCCTACAAGCTTATCAAGCTCGGCCTCGATTTTTTGTTTAAGGGCAAAAGGTACCCTCCGGGCCTTCAATCTAATCGGTTTTACAGCGGGGTCCAAATTAAAATTAATGGGGGGGCCATTATATTTGCCTAAAGATCCATCAAATACGTCTGCAAATTCATTGCACACAGATTTGAGGGTCTTACTCTGAATTGTATTTATTCCCCCTACCCAAATTCCTAAAGCAGGGAACCAATTAAGGCCTACTAAGCTGGTCCTTTGGCCTTCGGTCACTAACAAGTCCAATGATCCCTTGAACCCCTTATAACTAACCCTAATGGAAATTTTTCCCTTAATGCTTATGGGGGATTTTTTGGAAATCGGCTAGTTGGATTCCTGTCGGCTTAAGCAGAATTTTGTGACCGCTTTCCCGTTCAATGTACTTCAGGGTTTCTAATGAAATTATTGATACTGAGGCCCCTGAGTCTACCTCCATTTTGCAGGGTATTCCTTGCAACTGGACTACGATTTTTAATTTAGGCCTCAGTATGTGATTTATTTTTTGTTGTCTAATGTGGTTGACTCTCGCCCCCACCCCGCGGTTGGATTGTTGTGCCCTAGGTCTAAGGGTCTCTATGCCATGCTCCCGGGGGGTTACCTTACCTTCGGCCCAGACGTCCAATTCGTGGATTCGGTTGTCTCACGTCCGGTTGCGGCAAATGGCCTGGATGTGGCCGGTCTTTCCACACGATCTGCATTTCGCTGTGCGGAATCTGCACGTTGATCTGGGGTGGTTGCCCCCACAGCTACCACACCTGGTGTCCTGGTCTCTGGATCTGGGCAGGCTGTCTCGTGGCACTCTTTGTGCTGCTAGTGGTTGTTGTCTTCGGGCCTGGTCAGGAGCTTTGGTCCGCGGTGGTCTGGTTGCCATCTTACCAAATCGTCTGGAGATTTCAGCTATGTCGGCCTCCCATTGCTGGTCCACCTCCCCGCTGTCCACATGGCTTTCAAAGTTGATTTCGGCTGCAGAGCCCATGCTGTTCCGGGGGGGGTCTCGTGTTCCTGTTGATTCATAAGTTAATAGTTCATCAAGGACTTCCTGTAGATCTCCCGTGGGCTTGGCAATGATTCGATTTTGTAGATTTTCGTCCCGCAAGCCGAGCACCACTCGATCTCGGATCCGGATCTCGAGGTTGTCATATTTGCACCTCACCGCTGCCTCTCTAACCGCTGCCACGAACTGTGTAATTGATTCGCCAGGTCTTTGATTCCTTTTTTCAAAAATCCGTCTCCAAAATAATTCAGACCTTTTTGGCGTGAAGTGTACCTTCAATTTTGCCAACAAGTCTGCATACGAGACGCTAGAGACTGGCAGCGGTTGACACAGGCCGACGGCAATCCGATACACAGGCGTCCCGCTAATGGTCAGAAGAGCCGCGGCTTTCTTCCTGTCGTCCGTTATGCCGTTTACTAACAGGAACCCTTCAACCTGGCCAACATATTCTTCCCAGTCTTCAGGAAATCGGGGGTCAAACTCTTTCACTGAGCCGACTTGTGCCATTGGAAAATTTTTCGGCAGCGTTGTATCTCGGTTGACTGCGTTTGAATGTTCCCGCCTCGCGCACAGCTGAATTCGCCGTTCCTTCACCGATCTGTCGTCTATCCCACCTTCGTCGCCAATTGTTAGGTTCCAATAGACGATCACACCGTGAGGTTTAATGCAAGAACGTTTATTAACACAAGCATAAGTCAACTGGCAATTAACCGTTTAACTTCCCCTTATATAGTCAGCTACATTCAAACAGTGGCCAATCCCCAGCCCGGAAACTCCCGCCTAAACTGCATTAGCCAATAATTGCACTCAGAGTTTCCCGCTTCTAGAAAGGCCCCTTTTACTTAATCTACAGACACAACACTTTAAGTTCCAGTTAAGATGATTTATTGTTCATGCCTATACAGAAGAAACTAGTCAACTAATGGTCAGCACTAAATTGGTGCTAGATAAGAGTCAACAGAATTCATGAGGAGTCAGATTTAGACCATTTTGATCTAAGAATCTCAACCAAGATGTTGAGACTCTAGAAAGAGCACAGAGAAGAGAACAAAGATGATTAGGGGACTGGAGGCTAGAAGAATGGTTGCTCAAATTTGGTATGTCTAGTTTAATGAAAGGAAGGAGTATGTGTAACATGATAGCAACGATCCAATATTTAAGGAGTTGCCACAAAGAAGAGGGAGTCAACTTATTTTCCAAAGTACCTGAAGGCAATACAAGAAGCACAGTATGGAAATTAATTAAAGAGAGAAGCAACCTAGAACTAAGGAGAAACTTCCTGACAGTTATAACAATTAATCAGTGGAACAGCTTGCCTCCAGAATGTGGATGATACAACACTAGAACTTTGTAAGAAGAGACTGGACAACTATTTGTCTGAAATGATATAGGGTTTCCTGCTTCAGCAGGAGATTAGACTAGAATAACTCTATAGTCACTTCCAACGCTGTTATTCTGTTATTAGTGGGAACATAATAACCATAAGCTAATTACTCTCTTGACTCTGTCCCCAGGCTTTACCTGTTCTTCTCCTAAACAAAATCCATGCAATGAGAAAGCCATTCTAGCAGAAAACCATATAAAGTGTTCTTGCACTGGTAGCAAATACAGCTGAGTGTTGGGAGAATGCAGTTTGAAGAACCTCTCTACCAGTCCCATGATTCTGCAGATAACTGGGTTTTTTTTAAAAGAAATCAAACAATATATTTCTCCTTCCTCAAGTATATTCTTCTGAAGAGTCTGTTTCCCAGGCAAATTGCTCTCCTTGTGGTCATCACTGACTATAAGGTAATAATGCAATTCACTCTGAGGGTAGCAATCCAGTTGCTTTTATGACACATGAAAAGGGGAAACCCAAAGAGATTTTCTGGTTTCCAGCCTTGCTATTTCAACATTCTCTTTGCAAGTGTTCAGATGGAAAAAGCTTATAATCTACATTCAATAAAGAAATAGGTCTGTATGACTCTCAGTGAGTCAATCTTTTCCTTTATTATAAATCAAAGAAATAAAAGCTCCTTTCCATGATGAAGGAAGTTTTTCATGGTCCTGATGCTCATTCATTCCCTGAGTTAACAGTTTAACCAGCATTATGTGATGTACTCTTTTGGACTCTTTCGTCTTCCACATTGGAGCAACGTTCTTTATTGAGCTTCTCCTTTCACAAGAAGCAATAATTACATAGCAAATGTATTTATTTTAAAAATAAATATTGCCAAAGTTATGACGGAATGCAATGATTTACTTGTCTAAGACAGGAAACTCCCCCCCCCTTCTAGTAGGTCATAGCTGTATGAAAAGCTCCACTTGCATGAGTGGCAGGCACTCATGCTCATGTGCAAAGCTCCATTTGTGGAAGTGGCAGGTGTGGGTGCCCATTGCTTGCACAAATGGATCTTCATGTGCAGTCATGCGAGCCTACCACTTGCAGGGAACCATCCTCTTGCCCCCCTCAACCAAGTCACCAAGCTGAAAAGGTTAGGGACTGCTGGTCTAAGAAGTTCCTTACTACAGTAATCAACAGAGTGTGGCTATCTCCAGATGCTAAGAACCTAAGCAGAAAGAAAGTTGTGTAACTCAGGGCTTGAAAGATGTCTGTCTGAAATTCTGGAGAGCATCACCCCCTTCTTGGAAAACCCCTCAAAGGATGCATTGGAGCTTGGGAAGGCAGAAATGTTTCCAGATACTTCTGGAACCACTGTATCAAATCAAGGGTTTCCTATGCCCTCAAGGGAGACCTTTTCGCATGAATGCCTTCAGTATCAGAGAGCTGTTCTTAAGGGTCAAGTAGACTTCTCCGGCACTGCAAATCAGGGAGCATCATTTGGGGACAGTTGCATTGGGTTTCCGTATTTCTACAGATATAATGTTCTCGCTAAGAAGCATTCAACCAACAAAGCACAGAACAGGAAGTTGGATCAACCATCATCCAGGACATGCTGCACAAAGCACAGTTTGTTTGTTTGTTTATTTATTTATTTATTTATTTATTTATTTATTTATTTATTTATTTATTTATTTATTTATTTATTTATTTATTTATTTATTTATTTTTGGGACTTATATGCCGCCCTATCTCCCGAAGGACTCAGGGAGGCTAACAACAATAAAAACAACAATACAAAAGTTAAAAGAAATTAAATAAACAGCCCCAAAATAAATTTACTAAACAATTAAAAATTAAAACATTTTAAAAACCCACCGTCAATCCAGGTCATCCTGATGAAAAAGGAAAGTTTTGAGGTCGCGGCGAAAGGACCGGAGATCTGGGGCCATCCGGAGCTCAAGGGGGAGTTGGTTCCACAGGGCTGGTGCTCCCACAGAGAAGGCTCTCCCCCTGGGGGTCGCCAGCCGACATTGTCTAGCCGATGGCACCCTGAGGAGGCCTTCTCTGTGTGAGCGCACTGGGCGATGGGAAGTCATCCCCGGCAGCAGACAGTCCTGCAAATATCCCGGGCCTAAGCCATGTAGGGCTTTAAAGGTAAGTACCAGCACCTTAAATCTCACTCGGAAGACAACCGGTAACCAATGCAGCTCACGCAGGAGGGGTGTAATATGGGAGTATTGGGATGCTCCCATCACTACCCGCACGGCCGCATTCTGCACCAGCTGGAGCCTCCGAGTGGTCTTCAAGGGCAGCCCCATGTAGAGAGCATTGCAGTAATATATCCGAGAGGTAACGAGTGCATGAGTGACCGTATGTAGGGCATCTCGGTCCAGATAGGGGCGCAACTGGTGCACCAGGCGAACCTGGGCAAATGCCCCCCTGGCCACGACTCCAATATGATCTTCAAAACTGAATCGTGAGTCCAGGAGGATGCCTAAATTGCATGCCCTATCTACAGGAGGTAACACCTCTCCTCCCATAACCAAAGATGGAACCTCTTGGACAAGTCGAGATGCCGGTACGTAAAGCCACTCAGTCTTGGCCGGGTTGAGCTGGAGCCTGTTTTTCCCCATCCAAATCCGTACCGCTTCCAGGCAACGGGACATCACATCAAGGGCATCGCTGGGTTGGTTCGGGGTAGAGATAAAAAGCTGGGTATCATCAGCATATTGATGATACCTCACCCCAAAACCACGGATGATCTCACCCAGCAGCTTCATATAGATGTTGAACAGGAGTGGTGAGAGTACCGACCCCTGAGGCACCCCACAACTAAGGGGCCTAGGGGTTGACCTCTGCCCTCCTGCCAACACTGTCTGTGAACAGCCCGAGAGGTAGGAGGAGAACCACCGTAAAATGGTGCCTCCCACTCCCAACCCCTCAAGACGTCGCAGCAAGATACCATGGTCGATGGTATCAAAAGCCGCTGAGAGGTCTAAAAGGACCAGGACAGAGGAATAACCCCTGTCTCGGGCCCGCCAGAGATCATCCACCAGCACAACCAATGCCGTCTCTGTGCTGTACCCGGGCCTGAAACCCAACTGGTATGGATCCAGATACTCAGTTTCCTCCATGACCAAAGGGAGCGAAGTTTGGAGACAGGATGAAAGTCATTTAAAATAGCTGGATCCAAGGCAGGTTTCTTGAGGAGGGGTCTTACCACCGCCTCTTTCAAGGCGGCAGGGAAGCACCCCTCACTCAAAGAAGCATTGATAACTGCCAGGAGCCAGCCTCGTGTAACCTCCCGAGCCGCATAAACCAGCCAGGAGGGACACAGGTTCAACAAACACATGGCGGCACTTAATTTCCCCATAATCCTGTCCACTTCATCCGGAGTCACAGGATCAAACTCTTCCCAAATATTATAGGCCAAACCCATCGTTTCCCCTTCGTCAGATACTGCCCAGTCAGAGTCCAAGCCAGCCCGAATCTGAACGATTGTATCCACCAGATACTCACTAAACTCCTCAGCCCGTCCCTGTAAGGGGTCCTCTCCCGTCCCCTGATTTAAAAGGGAACGGGTCACCCTAAACAGGGCAGCCGGGCGGTTATCTACGATGCAATGAGGGTGGTGAAGTGAGCACGCTTCGCCACCTCCATTGCCACAAGATAAGATCTAGAAAAGGATCTTAACTGTGTTTGGTCAGACTCGGACCGACTGGACCTCCAAATGCTCTCTAGGCCCCTTCTCCGGCGCTTCATCTCCCGCAGGTCCACGGAGAACCAAGGAGCGAGCCGGGATCTGCGCTGGGTCAGAGGCCGCAGAGGCACAACACGGTCGAGAGCCTCCAAAGCAGCCCATTGCCAGGCATCAACTAAGGTCTTGACCGGGCTGTGGGAAAGGGAGGAAGGAATCAATCCAAGCGCCGTCTGGAACCTATCTGGGTCCATCAGGCGCCTGGGGCGGAACCACCTGGTCGGTTCCGCCTCCCAGCAGCGGGGAGTGGCATGACAGTTGGGATTTGGGAGGTGTTTGCATCAGCCCAGCTGCAGCCATCTGTAACTTACGCTTATCCATCAATCCCTTTGCAGCCTGGGAATGTGTTGACAGCTACAGGCATTTGTGGGTCACTCTAAATTAGCCTTAATGGTATTAAATCAAATGAAGACCAACTCAAAGAGACTATGGATGGCAGAGGTTTAAAGCCCAATAAATGGATATGTGAAGGAATGTCTACAGATTCACTTCAGTTTTGAGGCAGGGTGGGATTGTCATAAAACAGCTTTGAAGGAATGCTTTGCATCAACCTTCATCAAAACAAACCCTTTTAAAAGCTTTGCAAAGGTCTATTAGCTGGTTACTAACTCACCTGAAAAATGAACTTTGGCAGGGTGGTAAAAAAACAGGCCAAGAGGATACATTGGGTTTGTTGTTGTTGTTAGTTGCGAAGTCGTGTCCAACCCATCGCGACCCTATGGACAACGTTCCTCCAGGCCTTCCTGTCCTCTACCATCTTCTGGAGTCCATTTAAGCTCACCCCTACTGCTTCAGTGACTCCATCCAGCCATCTCATTCTCTGTCACCCCTTTCTTCTCTTGCCCTCAATCTTTCCCAGCATTAGGCTCTTCTCCAGTGAGTCCTTACTTCTCATTAGGTGGCCAAAGTATTTGAGTTTTAGCTTCAGGATCTGGCCTTCTAAAGAGCAGTCAGGGTTGATCTCCTCTAGGACAGACCGGTTTGATCGCCTTGCAGTCCAAGGGACTCGCATTGGGTTGGGAGGCAGTAAAAGTCTGGGTCTGATCTTTCTCTTCAAAAATGGTTGCTGGCCTATACTGGGGCAGAACAAATAAACTAAGAAGGTCTATTGGCACTCAAGTGAGGATGCAAAAGAAGTCTTCTGAAGGCCAGGTTTGCCTGCACAATTCTTTTTTAGATTCTTGCCTCAGAATTTAGGCACTCTGAAAAGACAAGTTTTCTCAACAGTGTAAGCAAAATAATCTAAATTTAAGTGTTTTCCTTTGACACTAACTTCCATCAAAAGTTTACTTGGAAGTAGGGGAAATGTTTTTCCTTTATCGTTCCTTCTCTCAGTTTCATTCAGATCCTTCATTCAAGTACATAAGTATTGTCTTATACAATATATAAGAATGTCATTTGCATCTAATAAATTATTTTTAAATAGCAACCACTCATCTACTGCTAATGATGACAATTGTCTATGATATTTCCATAGTGCCACATTCCTTTTGTTGGGCAAATGTTTATTGTTCTATATTGCTGAAGTTAGGTGTTTTCATAATGTATGGTTCAGCCTTGAAAAAAAAACCATTGTAAACAAGGTTGGTGTACTTAGCATGAAAAGTGTTTGGCTATGAAATTAATAGCCATAATATAAATTTAGATATAGCCCTGGATTTTTCTTTTCCCGAGTCGTAAATCCATGATTTGCTATCATCATTCACTGAATGTCTCAGGAAGTCCAGATAAAATATAGGACATTGCTTCAAGCACTAACCATATACTAATGATAGACAACCTGATATAGTATTACTAAGATGCTATAAACTATACTTTTTATAACTTCTTACTGTTGTCCTTTCTAGCTAAGGCTTTTGGTATGGTCCTAAGGATGTAGAAGAACACCTAGTTTCCTAGTTTCAATGAAGACAGAATTAAGGAACTGGTCTTTTTCTGCTATATCAAATGTTTCTATGGATTGAGTCTTGGACCAAGCAAAGTTGATCTTTGAGCAATGGCTCTTTCTACTTTCAGTTAACAATTAACAATATAAAATATGCCCAATCTTTACTTCAAAATAAAACACTTTTGAGACATAAGGTCTTTCAGAGAAAGGTACAGTGCTAGCTAGCATTTGTGTAGTATGAGCTCCCTCTTGGTCAAATACTTTTGTAATTGGTGAATGGACATTATAGGTATGGGCAAACAGTAACAATCATCTGTGGACTGAGAAATCCCATTATAGCTAATCCAGAAGGCAACATGCAGCCTCCAGCATCCTGGGGAAAAAGGGGGGTGGCAAAGAGAATCGCTTCTTTCTACTGATGCCACAACATGACTAGATGGTCCTCTCTGTCCCCTGATTTCCCTAGCCTAACAAATGCTGTTCCAGAACTAGCTATATCATGCTTCAAAGGATGGTTTGTGCTCCCCACTGGAAGGAATTTTTGACTTGTCACACCATCTTTGCTTTGTCCTGGCTTCTGGTCCTATTACTCAGCAGCAGTTGCAATAACGTTCAGAAATTTGCTGTTGGATCCTCTAATATATGAGACTCTTTTCCTTCATTCCTCCTCATCACCAGGTGATCCATCAGGCCATCCAATGTAGCAACACACTGAAATGGTCTTGAATGCAGAATATCTGGCATACTAGCATTACGTATTAAGAGGGTACGCAATACAGCAGAGATTTGCTATCATGATGAGAAGGAAGCTTTTCAATGTTTACTGAATGGGAGTATTTATGTACATAAATATCCTTTTCCTTGCCCAGTTCTATTCAAGACATGGGCAAATATTACATACATGCAGCGCAAAAATAAATTGCATATATGAGAATATGGAGTCTCTGGAGATGGGATACATTTCAGTTATTAGTTAACTTGAAAAGTGAAAAAGGGTATTAATTGACTGATTGTTTTCTGTGTTAACTCATTGGCCAGGGTGATAGAGAAAAGAACAAGAAATTATTTGCTGAAAGTCCTCTGTAAGATATAAACTTGTAAACATGTGAACATGACTATAAATCTTCAGGTAGTTTAAAATCTTCAAAAAAACAACTGATTTAGGGTTTCATTTTAAACTGGATTGTGAAGAATTGAGAGACAAAAAGTGTAATTATGTGAAAGAGTTCAAGGACTCAGAATATTTATCTTCCATGGTGTAGCATCCTGTCACTAAAGTCCATTTGTTTTGACCCAATTTGGGGACACTTCTGCATTATATCATTTCAATCCTCCAAAGTATTTTGGCAAATAATTGTGCGATTGTCTTCACTTCTGTTGACCTAAAATGCTAAGAACAAGCAGGAAACACCATGAGCCAGCCAATGTGCTCTCTCCAGCTGACCAATAGGAGAATAAAATTGTCAGTGCCTTCTCCCTTTTTTCCAAGGCAACAGGAATAAATGTTCTTTCAGAACTACATGCTTTGTGCAAGTGAGCATAAATTCAAGAATGAGTCCATTCAAATAGCTCCCCTGTCTAAATTTGTACCATACCTGTTTGTCCATGATCAGATTTAAGAAGTATTATTTTCTGGGTACGAGAAACTGGATTTGCATGCAGCCTGAAGTATCACTTAGTTTTCATTTCAAAGCCAGGAACAGGAATCAGAATAGAAGCAAAGTTGCAAAACTAGAGTCTGCTTGCAATTGAGAAATCACATTTCATCCTTTTATTTATATGTCTTCAAACTTAAAAAGATACATTCGTCCTTAACCTTTTTTTTTTAAAAAAAACCTTTATTAAGCAAGTTTGTGCAATTGTATAATTCTGATATTTTTTCCAATACATCATGAAATTGTTACAGTTTCTCCATATATTAATCTGCAAGCAAACTCTGATATTCTGACACACAGCACCCAAACCACAACACACCACACAGCCAACCCCCCATGCAAAAACTAACCCTACCATTCACAAAAGAGGTGTTGGAAATCTCAGCCAGAATTCTCCAACCCTTAGAAATAGCAATAGCCCACAAATCCACAGCCACACTCTGCCAAGAATTATCCAGAACCAAAGACAAGATACAGAAGGGTGAAAGAAACAATGCAATCTACAAAATCAGCTGTAACCATTGCAATCAATTCTACATGGGACAAACATTGTGTCAGTTAAAAAACAGGATCCATGAACAACAGCTGGCAGTCAAACACCACGATCCCAAATCCTTAATCTCTACCCACACTGACACTAAACAACACCAGTTCGATTTGAGCAATGCTAAAATCATCCATCAAGCTACCACCCGCCACGCTCATGAATTCATCGAAGTCTGGCACTCCTCAAGCAATTCCATCAATAGACATATTGACCTACAACCAGCCTACAAAGCCCTCAGAATCCAAATCAACTGCACAGACAACCAAAGACAGCACTAATCCTCAACCAAACCACGCAAGCCCCCCTCCCCTCCCACCAGCAGTTTACCTCCCAATGACCCTGATCTGATATAACCTCCCCATCACTTGACACACCCACACTTGAGGCCCTTATACACAGAAGAACACCGACACTGACATCCCCTAAATTCTGCTGAAGATGTTACCTAGCGTGGTAACAAAACATTTGGAAACCAACCCATATGCTCAGAGAACGAAACATCACCTTCATCTAATCCTAATCTTACCTGTTCCCAATTACTATTTGCCCCTGAAAATATTAACTTGTTTATAGGCTCTTAGTTGACAGTTGTGCTGTAATATTTTTTCAATGAGAATAAATATCTGGTGTGAAATAGTAACACAACTCAGTTTTTCGTAACTGGGGCTACTAATCTTTTCTGGGGCACAATCCTTTGTTCCTTCATTTTGTGTTTTTATTATTACTTTCCTCCTGTGTTGCCAAAAAAAATACTCCCAAGTGTACACCTTTAGAATACTTCCTGTAACAATTGAGGACATAAGGATGGATGATTCTTTGGTCTGAATTTGCAGGGTTCTTCATATGCTGTCTATGATTGTCTTCAGATTGCTGTAAAATAAGAACCAGACCTACCAGATTTCAACTGCAGAAATCCAGACAGCCACCAGATGTCAGGAAAAAGACACCTTGGTCTGAGGGTTTACAACCCAGGTTTAGCAGCCTTACTTGAAAAGAGACTGAATATCTTTATTATTTCAAAAGTTAACCTCATTTTAAATGGATAAAAAGTGAAAGAATTCACGAGAAATTCACTTCAAGAAAATGGTTACCGTATATAACTTCTGATTAATTTCCATCTGGTGTTTGGGGTAAACCAAAGCAGTACTTTCTTAGATAACCTTGAAAGATACAATTTAGAACCAAGCTTCTAGAGCTCTTATCAAACCATTTGTTGGAGGATTTACGAAAAGAAAAATACTTATCAACCATAATATAATTGAATTATGTTTCATAATTCAACCAGACAGTCCGGAGTACTTCAGACAGCAAAGGGATAACAGCATAATATCATTTTTAATGCAGTCAGTTTATAACTTTAGAAAAATTATAATGTGCTATTTATGCTTTCCCCCCCCCTTCCTTTTACTTCACCTGAAAAGAAATGAGATATTAGAATGACTAAGGACTCTTAGCTTCAACTGAATTATAAAATCAGGCCACGGCTAAGTTTTCTGATATAGATTACTTGAAAAATAATTGCTTTTATCAAGGATTTTGGATGTGAAAAGTAAGTGAAATCTATAGAACTAGTATGTGTTTTATTCAATTTGATTTCATTTAATTTTATATAGGAATCAGGTAAACAAGTTAACGTATGACTTGTGAACAAATCCAATGTGGGAATTATTTAGCATTGTTTGAATATTCAAACTGTTCCATGTGCATTAAATCCATCCCTTTAAACTACAGAAACATATTTAACTCTTTGTTACCATAGTGATAAATAGAATAAACATCTTGCTTAAAACTGCCAATTAAGGAGGTTTAAACTAAGAGCCATATACATGACTTTATTTGTCTTAACTTTGTTATTTCCCAAGACTGGCAGGCAATTCTGTTTCATGGCTGAACTGATATAAAGAATCCACCAGATTACTGGCTAAAATTTATCTTGTAGGCCTCCTTCCAGACACCAATCCAGGGCAGGTCTTTCATTTAACAAAGAACTTTTCTAAAGAGATACCTGGAGTCACAGAAAGAGTCAGAAATATCTAAGAGTGATGATGACCTAACAATAATATCAGCCCATGTTTGGACAAAAAGAATGGCAAGGCATATATACACTGATAGTATCTATAGATACTATACACTTATAGTACACTTATAGTATCTATAGATTTTGTACACTTATCTGTACACTTATAGTATCTATAGATTTTCACTCAAGTGATTTTTTTTGGAGTGACCCAAATCCTGTTTGCAAAATATAGGCTGGACATTATGCTGTAGGCTTCTATAATGCATTTTGCAATGTCATCTGAGATTTTGAAGGTATTGACTTTAAGGAAATTAACAGAGACTTTTGTAGTATGAACACTACCATCTGTGGGTTGGACTTGGTATTAAATGCCTCTTTGATGGAGGATGAGATCTCATCAGCCTTGACAGAAACTCTTTCTCAATCCAGCTGTATTAAATGGGTTTTTCCCATTTACTCTTGGGAGGGAAATTCTGGAGAAGGTGAATGATGCAGATTATAATATGTAGCACCTGATATCAGTTACTTCTTTCAATTTATTCAACATTTACATGAAACTTCTGACAGAGATCACCTATTAGTTTAGACTGAATTACCATCAAAACTGAAGTTCAGTTAAGATACCACGGTTTTTAGTTGTACATAACCATTCCAGGGCAGCTATAAGATATTGTGGAGGAACACCAGGTGAAAACTGTAGCCAGATGACCCTTTGCAAAATAAGGCTGCTCTGTCAATATATACACTGATCCTGGAACAGGAAGTCCTAGCAACTGTGACCCATGGCCTCATTGTCACAAAGAACAACTATTGCAATATAGGCTACTTGGGTCTGTCTTTAAAGACAACTCAGAAACTATTACTTCTACTTAATATAATGGCTAGGCTGCTGTACATTATTACTTATTCTTCACTTACAACATTGGTTCAGGATGGGGGTCTGGTTCTAAATCAAAGTGCTACTTTGAAAGCCATTTACAGCCAGGGACAAATCTTCTCTAGAATGATTCTGACCAACTCTGTGGCCTAGAGAGTGGAAATAAAGGACTTGATGCATTTTTTTACAAGATTGTTTACGGTTATAGCTACTCCATTTCGATGGTGTTTGCTATTTTCACCAGAGTATTAGATAGTATGATCTCCTATTCTACACATTCCATTTTCAGGCCAGCACATTTCACTCACTCCCAATATAGAGATATTGTAATTGGACATTTCTTGGATAGTGTTGTGTGTTTTCCCAGCTTCATACAAGCTTCTCAGATTTCACATACCAATTCATAGTTTTGGGTTTATCGTGCTTCTAGCGGACCAGGAGATTCTTAGCACCCCTGCCCCATTTAAGGGGTGCCTGTACTCAGGGCCATTGTTAGGTTTTGCCGCCATTAACATGATTTTCCTGGGAAATAAATGGTGTAGTAGTCTTCCCTTTGCTTTCTACACCACTGTGCATACGCTGTTCAAGTGGCTACCACCACCCTGTGTGCTGTTCATCTGAAGCCGTTCCAACCAATATGGTCTCCACCTTCAGTCGATACTGGGGAGCCAGTTGCCACTCACCAGTTTTCATCACATAATTTTATTGTGTGTGAACTAGTCTTTTCCAAGTGAAAGACACTGAAGGTGCTGCCCACAGTATGATCTTGATGATGTGTAACAATATGTTCATAGGCAGGAAACTCAACTCTAAAACTAGCAAAGGCCATGAAAAATACCAAGTTTTCTCCTTCTCTATATTAGATGTTCTGAAGCAGAACACAAAAGTGTTTAAGAAGATGCTATAGCAAAATGTTGCTGTTCTGGGCTGTAACCCTAATAAATGATTGGTTGGTTGGTTGATTGATTGATTGAAAATGCTGTTGAGTGAAGACTATTATTCCTGTCTGGGTAGAATGTTGTCCCTTTCTTGGTTGTTTTTATATATATATATATATTTGCCCCATTATTACCCTCCATGCTTAGTCCAACCTGAATTGTTGAAAACATTTTGATTATTAAACCTTTTTTGGAGAAATGAGACTATATTTAATATATGGCTAGCTCATCACTGTATCGAACCATTTGTTTGACTTGATATATGTGCATTATCAACTATTGTTTATGGTATTATAAAAAAGATGTTGAAAGAGTGCAGAAAAGGGCCACATATGAAGAACGGTTGCAGGAACTGGGTATGGGTAGTCTAGAGAAAAGAAAGACAAGGGGGAATATGATATCAGTATTCCAGTATTTGAGGGGCTTCCACAAAGAAGAGGGAGTCAGCCCATTTGCCAAAGCACCAGAAGGCAAGACAGGAAACAATGGATGGAAACTAATCTAGGTTGCTTCAGAAGTTATGGGTCATCACTTTTAATCGTCTTAGTTGCTCTTCTCTGCACTTTTTCCAAAGTGAAGAAACCCACCTGTTTAGAAGTTGGGGAGGCTGGATCACAGTTCACAGATAATGTGCAATTAATTAATTAATTAATTAATTGACTAAACTAACAAATGCAACAGGCAATTAATTGGCTGAAATTAATTGTAGATTGCTGATGACTAGCCAGAGATTATCAGCTATAAAAGACCCATCTCTGCTACTACAAAAGTACCCTTAACATTTTTAATCGTTAAGTAGGGGTGTGTGAAAGATATTACCGCTATCTCTTACATCCTTATAAGACACAAAGGCACATGGGAGATGGCAGATTGGTATTTTCACAATCCTTCTGGGCAAGGAGAAGCAGTTTGACATTTTTAAGTTTCTCAGCATGACTCAGTATGTTCTGAAGATACTGAAGCAATTCTTACTGTAGATCAGACATTCTTAGCTAGGCTGACATTCTGGTTAATTTAAGGCAGACAGATGTACTGTATTAAGTCCAAGTTCTGTTTCTCTATTTATTGTTTTTGTAGTTCCATTGAATCAAAATTAAAAAGAATTGTTCTTTGTGCCAGCCTTAGAACTGAAGATCAGGACCAAAACATGGACTGAATATTATTTGTCCATTTAAAAATCCTATTCTGGAATGTGCCCTTAATGTTGTAAAATGGTGCATATTCATGCTACAATATAGATTCTGTATTAAGGCATTATAATTAACTTTTAATATGAGTATTCCATATATAGGAGTTTTTTCATACTTGAAGTGGCTACTCTTTGTTACAGTAAAAAGAATAAAAGTGGTTTCATGAAGCTTCTGAAATGACAATGAAACACTCAAAATATAAAAGAAGAATTAGCCCAGATTTATCCCAACTTGCTTTAATATTATTTATTGTCAGGAAGTCAAACAAATGAATAGAATGTAATTCATGTAGACCATGGAAATCAGCCTTTAATAAAGTTTAATAAAACAAACATGTTTGAGTCTCTCCTTGGTATGATCAGAAATGCCTGACTGATTTCAATATCCTCATTTAGTTCAAAAACAGCTACAAAACAAGATGACACACAAAGGTCTGATCTGAAATACTTATAGTACAAAGAGCTTGTGTTGGGGCTATTTAAATTGCTACTGAAATATTCAGAAACTGCACAAGTCAAAGAGTGCATTATTAAATGGATACCAAATTTAAGTTTGATACTTGATATACAATAATGAAAATATCAATGGAAGAACATATAATATTCAGTATGAATATTATACTCAAACAAAATCGGTGTAAGTTGTTTTTAACTGATCTATTTCTCCACTATTTGATATAATACATTTTCCAAAAATTACTGGAAATGTAAAATTCTAATTGGGTCATTGTTTTATATCTGGTGCCAATGTCACAAAAGCACAGCAATTTGGAAAGATGATCCATCATTGGATGAAGCAAAATGTAATTATTGACTTTCTATTCTTCCATCTATTTTTCTGTTGAGTATCAGTCTTTATATTCCAACTAAATTACAGACTTGACTTTCTTATGATTTAAAAACAAATATTTATTTGTTTATTTATTTTATATTTCTTGTTTCTAGACTGCCCATCTCTCTCAAAGATTTCTATTAAGTTGACTGCTGCTAATATATTCTATGCTTCCTACTGAAAATTACATTCTATCTTACATTAGAAGACTTGCCGATTATAGGAATGTGCATTAATGTCAAAAATAACTTCAAAGTCTGATACTAACTGTAACTTAATCTGGAAATTAATCTTATAATTTATCATGTATTAGTTTTCAGGTAGATTTCTGCTACATCTGGAGTTAAGATTTCTTTTAACCTGCTCTTTTAAAATGCTAGATAGCATTTCAGAATAGTTAGAAATTCTTGCTAATTCTTATTAGATGTCTTATGCATGATGAATGTACTATATCATAGCTTCCTAAAAGATATATTAGAATTTATAACTTGGGATTTTAAATGTATAGCACCTTCCCAGAGACTTCCACTCAGCTAAGGGGGAAAAAGACACCATACTTAGCAGAATTCATGATTATAGAAATATTGATAACATTTTACAGAAATGGACAGAATTGCAGCTACTATAATCAGTTATTAATGCCAGAACTAGTTACATCACAGCCTTGGTGGAGCAGTGGGCTAATGCCTCCTTAAGTAACACCAGCTGCCTGCAATTAGTGCAGGTTCGCATCCCACCAGGCTCAAGGTTGACTCAGCCTTCCATCCTTCCGAGGTAGGTAAAATGAGGACCCAGATTGTTGGGGGCAATTAAGCTGACTTTGTAATAATGCCGCTTGGGGTGTGTGTGAAAGCCCTAATAAGCAGGCATATACATAGAATGAAGGCTACTGCTAAGCTTGTAAGCCGCCCTGAGTCTTCGGAGAAGGGCGGGATATAAATGGAATTTTAAAAAATATGAATCTAGACCAGGGGTAGGCAACCTTAGCTCTTTTATGACTCATGGACTTACACTCCAAGAATTCCTGAGCCAGCCATGCTGGCTCATGAATTCTAGGAGTTGAAGTCCATGAGTCATAAAGGAGCCAAGGTTGCCTACCCCTGATTCTAGACCATATTTACATTAACCAGAAGAAACGAGTTCAGCACTTATCAGAATAAATTATGACAGTTGAACCAATGTACATAGTCCTTTACTCCAAATTATAAGTAAATTGTCAAAGACATTTTTACTTTTTTTATCTGTATTTTTGGTGTTTGAGGGATGATGTCATACTGAAAAGTGGCCACTGATATAAATTTTCTGCTTTTGATAACAAGGTGTTAGTAGGCATATCTGGCTGGCATGCTGGAACTGAAGGAGCTTCTTGGATGAGAAGAGGAACGTCTTAAAGAAAAATCAGAATGTCCAGTTGCCTTTAGTGCCTTTGGGACAACCCTGAATGAATGAATGAATGAGAACCTCCATAGACACTAGATTCAGTGGACTGCCAAACTGGACAGGGAGACTTAGAAGCAGGCCAGTATGGCAAGGTAAGGTGCAACAGAAATAGGTCATGGAAAAAGAAACTTGCACAAATAAAATAGCTATAAAGCTTGACCTCATTATCATCATCATCATCATCCATAAATAAAAGCATCAAAACTTGGGCTAGGGTCTCTGTTAGTATCAAATCATTCAATATTGAGATACTTCAGTCTGCCACAACCATGCAGAACTGAACACTTATCTTTGATTAAGATTGTGTAACAGACTCGTCATTTTCGAGCTTATATTCAAAGCATTGAGAGTTTTGCTAAAATCCCAGTTTTGTTGTCAAGACTCCCAATATATTCAGAATCCTATTTTTTTTAAAAAAAATTCTAGGATATTAGCTTAGCATTTGATCATGTCAAGATGTCTCATTCTCAAAATGGACTGCAAATTGGGTTTATGGGCAAATAGTAAAGGAAAGATGAAAATGAACCTAAAATAAAGCTTGCTGAATGGTTAGCTAATTCCACATGAAGTTAATTTAGGCATTAGATCCATTCTGAAAGCCATTCCACTGCTAAACCTCAAAAAGAGTTCATAATTTACACCGAGCTACTATCAAGAGTTGCTTGACAATATAAATTTAATAAATAAATCTGCCTGAGAGAGATGTTTGTACTGAAAGAGTTAAACAAATTGATAGTACAGAGATATCCATTTTTAAAACAATCTCCAATTTACTGAAGCAAAAGTATTTCAGCTGCCATCTTAATTTGTGTGCGAGTGTGCATGCGCACACACGTGTGTTGTATATGGATAATTAGAATTATCGGAGACATTAATCCTCTTAATGAATATCAAATTAAGCTTTCTATGGCTTTTAAAGAATTTTTTAAAACTGTTATAGAAGAAATGAAACTCTTCTAGTCTAAAATTCTTTCAAAATAGTGTTTTAAATGTATTCAAGATATTTCATGACTTCCCAATCCATTTTGCCAAGTATAAATAATTAAAATGGTATAGGATGGTAGAACAAGAAGAATAAACTTACTACTACCAACAACAATGTATTTAATGGGAATGCCATTCAACTTTCCATAACTCTGAGCAGCTCATGACAATCAAAGAAATCTCAATAAAATTGGTAAAAGATTAAAAGATCAAGATAAAAGATGGTATGCGCAGTAATGCAAGAGGTCTCACTTTCCCTCACTAAAGGTGAAAATCCAGCTCTTCACAACTCTTCTAAACAACCAAAGAGTGAAGGCTACTTGGATCTGGAGTAGAAGGAAAGGAGGAAGGGGAAAAATGCATTACATTACAGTATATGATTGTCTTGTTTTACTTCTCGGATGACCTTTTGACAAGATCACACCTATATCAGAGCTCCCCACTATTTCTATTGGTCTAGTTTGTTGGATAAGATTGACCACATTCACACAATCCATAATATCACAGTTTGTTCATGCTGGAACACCTTTCTGTCTTTACAGAATTTGGACACACTGGAAAGAACCTGCTAAAGCAAACAATTGAACCTAACCACATTTTAGTACCACCAAATTAGAATATACAGTGTGGAATCTGTGCTGCCTCTCTCGGCTTTTCATTTGCAACTGATCTACGTTAAATCCATATTTAGGATAGGATCGGATAGGATGGGATGGGATGGGATAGGATAGGATAGGATAGGATAGGATAGGATAGGATAGGATAGGATAGGATAGGATAGGATAGGATAGGATAGGATAGAGCTGGAAGGGACCTTGGAGGTTAACCCCCTACTCAAGAAGGAGCCTTGGTGGAGCAGTGGGCTAATGCCTCCTTAAGTAACACCAGCTGCCTGCAATTAGTGCAGGTTCGAGTCCCACCAGGCTCAAGGTTGACTCAGCCTTCCATCCTTCCGAGGTAGGTAAAATGAGGACCCAGATTGTTGGGGGCAATAAGCTGACTTTGTAAGAATGCCGCTTGGGGGGGAAAAGCCCTAATAAGCAGGCATATACATAGAATGAAGGCTATTGCTAAGCACATTGATTTGTGCTTAGATTGTAAGCCGCCCTGAGTCTTCGGAGAAGGGCAGGATATAAATGGGATTAAAATAAATAAATAAAATTTATTTTTTATTTATTTTTGGGACTTATATGCCGCCCTATCTCCCGAAGGACTCAGGGCGGCTAACAACAAGAAAAAACAACAATACAAAAATTAAAAAAGTTAAAAAATTAAAAAATTAAAAAATACCATTTCAGACAGGTGCTGTGTAGTCTCTCCTTAAAAACCTCCAACAATGAAGCATCCACAACTTCTGAAGGCAAAGCTGTTCCACTGGTTAACTGTCCTCTAGTGCTTTGGAAGATAAGTTGACCCATTCTTCTTTGTGGTGGCCCCTCAAATACTGGAATACTGCTATCATGTCACCCCCTAGTCCTTCTTTTCTCTAGACTAGCCATATCAAATTCCTGCAACCGTTCTTCATATGTTTTAGTCTCCAGGCCCTTAAGCATCTTAGTTGCTCTTCTCTGCATTTTTTTTCAAAGTCTCAACTTCTTTTTTGTAATGTGGTGACCAAAACTGGATCCATTGTTTGTGAATTCTCAATGGAATAATGGAAGTTACCTCGCATTCCTTTATCACACAGCAAAAATTACATGAGAAATTGAAAAAAAGCCAAACATAATATTGTTTGGCAGATTATTTTTTAAATAAATTAAGCTAAACTCATACCTCACTGATAACATATATCCACATGTTCATAGGTTTTACACATTGATGATTAACTATGTACATGTATGGTTCAATATTTTACCAAAGGAGGAAAAAGTCGATATGTCTTTCTATTGTTATCCTGCTGAACCCTGGAACACTTTGTCACTATCTGCCATCTCAATGTTTTAAGATCTTGCCCTTAGACATTTGCTTTGTGCTTAAAAATAGATTCTGGCTGTTAACTGCTACTTTCTATAAGGTCCCTTCCAGTGGCCTTTGTCCTGTATGTCCTATAAAAAGAGGAGCTGATGTCAGTGATAAATACCAACTGCAGAAAATCATACGTAACATTAAAAATTAGGGCTTTTGTCCTTGGTTAGGGCCTTTTAAAGTCCCACTTATTTAAGTCCCTCAAATTCAGACTGCCTTACTCCTCCGTGCACACACACACACACACACACACCCATCTGTCTGTATGATCCTTGATGCAGGTTTTATTTATGTACTTGCAAATCACTTCTGCGCAATCACAGCTTAAAGCAATTTTCAACTAAAACAAATGCAACGATAACATGCAATTTATTCAACTGGTATCAAAAGGTATTCATTGAAAAAGCGAGAGGAAGAGATTAAAAAAAGGGAGAAGGTTCTTAGAATTAGGCTCCAATGTAAACCACATGAATTGGAGGAAGAGACACTTAAAGATGAATGAAAAGCTTTCTGCCCATCACAACTTACTAATTTTTCTTCCTCTGCCCTCTCCATTTTTGCTTCTCCAATGAGTAAAAGAAGAATCTGGATTCCTAAAAACAGCAATAGGTCCTGTTTGGAATGCAGTTGCTACTGATTCCACACCCCAAGCCCACTTTGGAACTCTGCTTTAGGTGGATATCAAGGTCACTGGTGTCTAAATGAATGAGTGCGACCAAACTATACTTAGAGGAAATCTGAATGTTTTTCAAAGAGGAAGGAGTTAATAATATCTATTCCTGTCTAGGGGAGAACTGAACCAGGGAAAAGTGCCTAAGGTGAGAACTGAACACTTTTTTCTAAATTCACATCTCATGACTTTGGTGGGAGGGCATGCATTGTCCTTAGAACATGAAATTTTATTTTCTTTCTTTTTTCCTTTTTTTAAAAAAAAAAAGTATGGACATATGCTTGAATTAAGGACGAGGAGGGAAAACTGGTATTATAAGCTTATACCCACTAAAACAATACAAGCAAATCACATTAGTAATACATTCCACCCATAAATACAGTAAGTTCCAAATGTATTAGCTCCTGTATATATTTGTTCTACTTCAAGCTGCTTTGTTAATTAACATGTTGCTGTGAGCCCTGCTGCTCTATTACGCAAAGTACTTTTATAACCTAATTATTGAGTAGGCAACCATGGACACTCCTGGACCATTAGGCTGCTCTTTGCCTACCACCACCCGGGATTGTTTCTGGAGCTTCACCAACCAACCGGGTGAGAAGAGGACACAAGGTGCTTTAAGGTGATTTAGGGCCTCTCAAACTGGTTTTAACAACATCCCCCATCAGGCCCACAACGTCGAGACTTCAAACTCTGTACACAGAATAGACTCTGTCCCTGCCCTGCCTTCCCCAAGCAGACTCAAGAAGGTTGGATAAATAGATTTATGGGCGATAATTAGGAAGCTACAGCTACAAGACATTTTCTGCCTAACACCAAGGAAGCCTAACTTTCAAATGTGCTTGTTCTGAAATCTACATCTCTGCCTCCCACCTCTAGCAGCCAATGGCCTCGCAGCTATTAATTTCCCAACCTTTGAAGGTTTTGCCTTTTGGTCCCTTGCTTAAAAGTCTCTGGCGTCAAAACCAGAGTTTCTCAGCTCATAGCCTTTTCTGTTATAATAGCCTTTAATTATTATTTTTTTCAGTCTTATTCATTTAATCTCTATGTGACAAAAACCTTACTTGAAAGTGAGACTCAGCATAACTACCATTTAGGTAGTTGTGTGGATCTGGATGAATACACTATAATTTGCCATTTCATATTGCTTTCTCTCATCAGCTAGAGCAAGGGGTCATCAGCAGAAGTCATCAGCTAAAGCAGGAGTGTCCAACCTTGGCCAGTTTAAGACTCATGGACCTCCACTCCCAGAATCCCCAGCCAGCATGGGAATTCTGGGAGCTGTAGTCCACAATTCTTAAAGTGCCCAAAGTAGGACACCGCCAAGCTAGAGCAAGACCTTGCCAGTAGAAAATCCTTTCTGCTGAGAATAAACTGCATCAGTTAAAAATAATAATAACTGTTCTTTGACATGCATGATTTACTACAGAGGAATGTAAGCAGAGCTTATAATTATTCTTCTAAATACGTTTCGATAGCTCAAAAGAGAGAGAAAAAAAACCTCTCCTCTTTGCTATCATCAGGGAATGCCTTGGTTAGATCACACTTGGAATACTGCATCCAGTTTTGGTTGCCACAATAGAAAAAAGATGTTGAGACTCTAGAAATTACAGAGAAGAACAACAAAGATGATTAGGGGACGGGAGGCTAAAACATATAATGGTTGCTGGAATTGGGTATGTGTAGTTTAATGAAGAGAAGGACTGGGGTGACATGATAGCAGTGTTCCAATATCTCAGGGGCTGCCACAAAGAAGAGGGAGTCAAGCTGTTCTCCAAGGCACCTGAAGGCAGGACAAGAAGCAACGGATGGAAACTAACCAAAGAGAGAAGCAAACTAGAACTAAGGAGAAATTTCTTGACAGTTAGATCAATTAATTAATAGAATGACTTGCCCCCAGAAGTTGTGAATGTTCCAACACGGGGTGTGGGGGGTGGTTTAAGAAGAGATTGGACAACCATTTGTCTAAAATAGTGTAGGTAGGGTTTCCTGCCCGAGCAGGGGGTTGGACTAGAAGACCTCCAAGGACCCTTCCAACTCTGTTATTCTGTTAAGTAAAGAACCTCTTGTTGTTTTAATTGGTATAACATAAATGAAGAAGTCAAAGTTAAAATTGCTCTTAAAACAGAACCTCAATATAAGACAAAAGTTCTCAACTTGCTGGAGATCTCCCTTCACTCTGGTTTGTGGAAGTAGGAAGAGCATAGTCTTTTCTTCAGTAGCACGGCCAGGTCCTTAGAGCTTCTGGAGATTCCTCACCTTTACAGGTCAGAGATAGGTCGAAATCAGGATCCTTAATTTTTGTTCCCCTCCCTGCTCAGCAACGCTGAGGGCTAGCAAAACCCATTTCAATGTCCCAAAATGTTTGGAACAGAGATACACCCAAGATATTGTTGAGATATTAAAATCCCAATCCTCCCTCTTTATCACTTGCAGCAGAACTGTGACAGCCTGCTTTGACTCCCTGTCAGATAATCTCTCCGAGCCCAACTTACAATGAAGAAAGATCGAGGGCACTTTGTAAAGCTTGAAATTCTCCCTAATCATATCCAAGGATTTAGTGTTACTGTTAGGCAACTACTTGTTCCTTGCAAAAAAGAAAAGAAAGGATGAGTATGTTTGCTACAACTGTCATCTTGTATTATCTACTAAAAAGTCAAAACACAATATTCTCAACAATGAGCTATTCAGCATTTTTTAAAGGTAGACAATGCTGAACCTTCTAAATAGCTTATATAAAGCTCTTCTGGAAAACACCTGTCACCAATAAGACAGGGTGGTATGGAGTAGTGCTGTGCCACTTTTGGTGCACATATTATCCTTAATAAAACCCTCTCTGTTCCATTAATTTCAAAAAGAACATGATGGGATCCCTCCTTATTCATTTCAAAAAGAAAACTTAATGTGTGTTGTTCTTTAAATCTCCAATACAATTCCTCTCACATAAAGATTTCACTTTCCACCCTATCAAATCCATTGTATTAGTAAATTCAATAAGACACAGCCTTGACATTCTAGATGCAATAGACAAATCGTACTGAACTGTTAGAGTTTAATACTTTGATTCACACAATTAGCAGATGCATGGTGGATAATCACTTTAAAAATGTAATTTTCATTCAAACTGCCAGAACTAAAATCCAAGAAGCACAAGAAAACTGCTCATCATCCAAACTAGGAGGCAAAAAGAATTTAGGCTTTTAATCAGCCTCGGTCTGCAAAAGGGGAGCAAGAAATCTTTCTTCCAAATTTGGAGGTGGAAACATATAAGGCTTTAAAGCAATATCTATCTGTTCAGAGACAGTAAATACTCAGGTATCCAATTCGGTAAACAGACAATGGAGGTTATCCTAGTCATTCTTAAACTGATGTGCTGGTTAGCAGATCTTCACAACAGAAGGGAGAACTAGATGAAAAAATTAACCAGTTGCTACATTGTAAACCTGACAAATCAATGCCATATAAGTCAATAGAAATCTCAATAGCAATAGCACTTAGAACTATATACTGTTCCCTAGTGCTTTACAGCATTTTCTAAGCAGTTTACAGAGACAGTTTATTGCCTTCTAAAATCTGGGTCTTCATTCTACCGACCTTGGAAGGATGGAAAGCTGAGTCAACTTTGAGCTGGTCAGGATTGAACTCCTGGCAGTGGGCAGAGTCAGCCTGCAATACTGCATTTTAACCTCTGCACCACCACAGCTCCTTTGACACTTTAACATGGCTCCAATAACCACAATGTGGCATTTTAAACATTAATATATTTTGCCCAATTGTAGGAATGAATTAATATCTAAACATTCCTGTAGTATCTCATGCATTGTTTTTATGGGAAGAAATCTTTCCACAGAGCTGTTGAGGGAGGGAGGGAGGGAGGGAGGAAGGAAGGGAGGAAGGGAGAGAGGGAGAGAGGGAGGGAGAGAGGGAGGGAGGGAAAAAGGAAGGAACGAAGGAACGATGGAAGGAAGGTTGCCATTGTCATTCTAGTAAAATTATTTGCTAAACACAACTTTGGATGTGTACCGGTACTTCATTAAAAAGAAGATTGACACATCTTCTTTAGGGAAAATAAAAATGATGGAAAATAAACTGCTCTTATACTAAACAGACTAAGCAGAAATTCAAAAACTAGCAGTATTTATGCTGATATGTTATTTCTATTTTTATTCTATGCCAAGTGTTTAAAATCCCTGGTGCTGAATTCTTAAAACAGATACTGCCAATGTGCCATCTCTTCTGCTGTCTAGCAGGCTCACTTTTTAACTAAAATAAAGGAGGTAAACTTGGTGGAGGCCTTTCAGTTCTGTAAGGTGGTTGGCACTTGGAGACCTCAACATCTCAGGAGCTTTTTCTGAACTTCATGATGACCATGACAAGACAGGGACATCCGTTTTACTGGAAATAAATTAGTACTGCAGATCTTCTCATATTCTCTACTAAGTTTGTGTTTGTTTTAATTATGAGCAAATCAACTAGTTATTAACTGATTATTAAGCACACTCTTCTTAATGGGCTAACCCTTGTTTGATACAGCCCCAAATCTTCTCCATTAAGATAAGCAGCATCTTCTCATGGTCCTCCAGAGCCAGATAGCTACAATTACTAGTTCACTTGACAAAGCCTTCATATGGTGATGTCAAGATATGACATGCAGTGATAGTAAACCCACCCACCCACCCACCCCAAAAAAATGACAAAAAAACATTGGAAATATGCAGGGGGCATGATCTACAGTAGAGGGGATGTTAAAGCCCTTTTCAGTAAAGCTTGGATCATCCATTATTTCCTATCACCATTGAGAGAACGTAGACCTTGGGACAGAGGAAATATTAGAGATTGGCTTTTTGAAAGGAATGCCAATAAAGAAGCACGATCACACAAATTTTCATCTGGGTATCATCCTTATTTTTTTAAAAAAAAATCTAGAAGCCTTTGCCAGTACCTGGTTAATATAACCAGTGCTTCCTTGAGAAGGACTTTTAACATCAGGGTTAGGGTTGACCTCAGCTCCTTGACTCAGATGTGGACACAGATGGCCAGTCTGATCACAGGCTTAGTTTAAAATAGGCTGTTGTTGGCTCAGTGTATAAATGGAGGGAAAATACTGGGCTCAGCTTTGTACTGAGATACATGCATGGGGCATGGGGCTAGATGTTGAAATAACATTAGCCACCAACTCCTAAATTTTCTCTCTCTTTTTAAAAAAAATAAGCTGAGGGCAAGTTCCTTCTACTGATTTCTATACTAGGATAATATCTTAGTCTTTAATCATTCCTTCTATGGGAATTGAAGTTGGATCAACAGCTGAATCGAGGAATCTATCCTTTCCTTTCTAACTTTCCTTTGTAGCTTTCTCAGAGCTTGTCTTTTTTCCCCACAGTTTTGGTCATAACTTTCGCTTTGGAGTTAGGCTAGGTCATCCAATGAGTTCATGGGGAAATCTATTTAAAATTATTAAACTGGTTGCAACAAAGAAAGAAAAGCAGACATTTTCTTCCTGTTCCTTCTTTTCTTTTTTCTTTTTTTCCCCAATTCTGCAAGACACAGATAACATCTTTCTACCTGATTATTACTAAGAGAACCAGCGGCACAGCATAAGCTGCATTTGTTCAGGCCATCCAAGGGGGCCCAGCTGCCACTGTCACCAGAAAGGAATTTGTTTTTTAGGTCTGTCTTTTTGTTGGTCTTGTGAAAATGATCAGAGCAACACAGCCAGTGGGCTAGCCTGAAGGGGTTGGCAGGTGAGGACTGAAGAAAATGGGAGTGGAATGAGGAAGAGAGAGAGAGAGAGAGAGAGAGAGAGAGAGAGAAGTCAAAGAGGACACTTGGATGTGGAAGCTGAGGAAAGGCAGGCAAATGAGAGCAAGATTAGAAAAACCGCTAGGAGAGTGGGGTCAGAGGAATAAGAGGAAGGGGGCAGGAAGAGATTTAAAGCAGGAGGCTACAACTGAATTGACTTCTGAAACTAACAGAAATGCAGTCTGGGAAAGAGAGGCCAAAGGGCAGCGGAGATATGCTTCCAATGTATTTGAGTATTCGGGAAGCAGAACTGTGGACCTCCTGAAGTTTAGTAGGCAGGGAATTAGGATTTCTCAAAGCACAGGTGAGAGGTAAAGTGAACTAGCAAGAAACGACTGAGTTTCAAGTCTCCAAGCTTCTATTTCTGAGAACTAGTTTCTCTTCTATGAAAGAATGGAAGAAAGCTTCTTGACATATTAGCTGCTACACATGCTAGGTAAAGGAGCGTGTGGTGTTAAAGTTCAAAATGAAATGTAAAACAGGGAGGCCTACATTTTGAGAATCTCAGACAATAATAGTATGTTGCAATGTTTAAATTTTAGCAAAGTAAGAAGAGGCTGGACCATGCTACCATTTTAAAAGGCAAGAGGCACAACTTGTCTAAACTGAGCAAGAATAGGGCAGTAGGGCTTCTGGATGTCATTAATTTCCCCATCATTTGAGCATTGGCAAGCAATAGAGCTTATACTGAGCCAGTATTCCTGTTGTAAAGAAACTGTACATTGCAGGAGCTTTGAATTTCTAAAAAAAAGCAATGTTTCCGAACCTGACTAAAACTGAATTGATTGAAATGTTGTGATGTACAGAGCATGAAGAAAATACTGGACAAGCTGCATTCTTTCCTGTAGTTCAGTCAATCAAGTGTAACATGATTACATTTTTTCACTCATCCAGATTTTTTTATGCTAATTGCTGCCTTCATATTCTGATAATGAAGCTCCTTCTCCCTCTCCTTCCCCTTTCCCGCTCCCCTCCTCCACCACCTCCTTCTTCCTCTCCCCTTCCTCTCCCTCCTCCCCTTCCCTCTCCTCCTCCTCCTCCTCCTCCTCCGCGCAATTAATTTCAAGGATCAGGCAAAATTCTAATTAAACTTACTTTTTGTGATAACTTTTAACAGCTGCAGTATTTCAGGCAAACATAAATAAAATTATAAATCAAATACGCTGTATGTCTTCTAGAATACATTTCATGCATGTATCTAAAATCTATGCTTAGACCAAGTTTAAATGCTAAAGTCAGAGTTATAAGATAATCCCTACTGGGAAGCATCCACTGTTACAAATATTTGGTCCAACACTGTTTTTAATGGGCAATGATTATGCACCCTGATTAAGACCCATAGGATTTTGACTATTTGTAGAGATAGCAGACACAAACCAATATAAATGCACATCTATTAATGGTATCTTAGTCTTGGCAAGTGAAGAGGAGAAGGAGAGTCACTGTACATTGTGTAGTTTTCTTGACAAGATTGTTCGAAAGTGGCTTGCCATTAACAGTTTCCTATAGCTGAGAGTGACTGGCCAAAGTCACCAAGTTGGCTTTGTGCCTAAGGCAGGACTAGAACTCACACTCTCCTGGTTTCTAGCCTGGTGCTAGAAACCCATCAAACCAAACTGGCTTTCATTCCCACATTTAGAATATTAGAAATATTTCTGTAATATACTTTCTAAAAAATTGCATGCATCAAATTAGATCATATTATTAGCAGCTATTCACATTCATTAAGGCTGATGTAGTTTTACATACCATATCTAATCTAATTTAAAAATAGACCATTCAAATGACCTGAGACGACAAACATAGCACCTGTTTGCAACATCTTATAGCAGCAGTGCTTTTCCCCAGATTGTTATTTTTTTATTAAATTTATATGCCAACTACCTCACTCTTAACCTATTCCAGATGGCTTACAAGGTCATAAATTGCAGTATATTTTTATTTACTTATTTATTTATTAACTTTAAGTGCCACCCATCTCACTGTTCCATTTGCATAAAACAATTAGAAAGCTACAAAGCATTATAACCGGACATTGAAATTTAGAACATTAGTTTTTAAATTATCCTTTCTTATCCTTAAAGTTATCCTGTTAGATTAGTAAAGTTATTCTGTTAATATTATCCTGTGTTGCTCTGCCCGGTCCCTTCCCTATCCTGCCTTTTCCTACCCCATCTCACATCATGCCTGTCTTTCTGTCTATCTCCCATGCAGCCTGCTGGGAATGCAAAACAGCAAATGCGTATAAAACAATTAAGCTAGAAATCCCCCCTGCAGAGTCTTCTATTCAGCATACCCAAATTCTTCTTTACCTTTTATCAGGGTTTTCATATCCCACTTTCCTGATGCTTTTTTACCCATCTGGACTGAATCAGGTGAATTTCCACTTCAAGGTTTTCAGCATTATATGGTGCTAAAATTAGAAGGAACTTAGACACAATAGAATTCAGAAATAAAAGGCCACAGAGAGCACCATAGGGAAATTGTCTTATTCATGCCCTTAGCATGCAATGTAATGAAACTAGAAGAAGATAAGCACTGCATAATCCAGTGTTGTTATTATCAGTTGTATCGCACTGAGACCTTCTTAATTCCTGGAGCTGATTTTTTTTAAAAAAAATGTCATAAAACAGAATATATCAGTAAGCATGAAATGACTGATTTGCTTTATGAATACGTACCATGCAAGATTCCTTTAAGCGCTGGGGAGTGTAACTAGAATATTCAGGTAACAAGAGGTGGGCTAAAATGGAATAGTCTGAGAAATGAAAACTAAAGAGAGATCATCTCTGTCTAGCAGCACTCACAAAAGCACATAGAAGGAACATTTTCCTAAGGAACCGTTTCTACTCTCCAATCCCTTCAAAGCAGTCTAAAAGCAATTTGACACTGCAGCCTAAACCAGTGGCCGCCCATGCTACAATTGGGCACTGCAGCCTAAACTGGTTGCCCCAACAATTAGCTAGTTCTTAAACCACCTTCAGCCATTCCAATCAAGATTGCAGTGTGTTTGCAATGAGGCCCGGGCTGTGTCCAGACTGCAACCACTGCAAGCCCAGGCTGATGATTTCCATGCTTCCCATCAATTCAGGGAAGACAACCCTCATTGTATGAATGGTCCCTGTATGAATTCTTATCCTATAAGAATTCTTCCTTTCCCACCAGTCTCCATGCCTTTCCTTTGCTTTCCCAGATGTTTGCATACATGGATGCCTTCGTAGTCCACCTTGCCCATGTTAGCTTCTTTGACATTCACACATTTATTTCTCCTTTATGGCTCTATCATTGTCCTGATGCTTCAGTAACCAAAGCAACAGAAAACAGCTTGTTCTTTCATTCCTTCTTCTGCCAGTCTATGAGCACCTTACAGAAAGGATAAACTAATAGCTCAGCTTCAGAGCAACCAAGTAGCAAATGTTCCCACATTGCAACTTAAAGATTAAAAATCAAATAAGATAAAAGGGTTAGGGGGCAGGTTTTAAAGTAGGTAAGAGCAGGGGTCCCCAACTTCCAGTCTGTGGACCGGCACCGGGCTGCAGCATGTCAGAAACTGGGCATCGCAAACAAGCGAAGCCCCATCCACGGGATGCAGGTACCACATGAAACCACACACCCCTCTGGTCCAGGAAAAACCTCTCTCCACAGAACTGGTCCCTGGTGCCCAAAGGTTGAAGGCCACTGAGGTAGAGGAAGGGAATGTAGGTAGAGGAA
Source organism: Vipera berus (assembly GCF_964194415.1). Taxonomy (NCBI): domain Eukaryota; kingdom Metazoa; phylum Chordata; class Lepidosauria; order Squamata; family Viperidae; genus Vipera; species Vipera berus. The sequence goes on from NC_138203.1 coordinate 69,779,594, forward strand.
GGGGAGCATGCTTCACTCAGTCTGGACAGAAACTAAAAGGGTGGTGCCCACTCAGACTTGTCGTGACTGAATGATGCTTCAAGAGGTGAAGATGGTCCATTGATTTCATGAGCCATTCTTTGACTGAGCTCATTCGAAATAAATGCCAAATGCTAGTTAGTGGAGAACACGGGAGCTCAGGAGCTCCAGGATGAAATGGCTGCCCAGGAGGGCAGGGTGAGCCAGGCACTGTAGCCAATCAGAGCAGAGGCTGCTACTAGAATGAAGCAATGTGCTGGTGACCTTCCATTCTAAAGGGCTTAAGAGGGTACACATTAGAAATAAATTTTTCAAATCAAAGCTTAAATAAATGGATAACCTTTCTTGCCACAACTTTTAAGTAAATCTGGCTTCCCCATTGACTTTGCTTGTCCAAAGGTCACAAAAGGCCCCAGGACATTGCAACCATCATAAATACATGCCAGTTGTCAAGCACCTGAATTGTGATCATGTGACATGATGACGCTGCAGTGGTTGGAAGTGTACTATAAAAACGAATTTGGTTTAAGACTGAAAACTGCTCAAAATTTAGGATCTGCGTCCAACTCTGCCGAAACTAACATAAGCCACAGGACCCTATTGATTCTTAGCGATTTTAATTATTGATTCTATAGGCCATTTGCCTTTGCAGAAGTTTAGTCCCAACACCTATCAATGCCAGAACAATAAAAAAATTCTGCAGAAGGTGTAGATGGCAGCCTCTGGTGTAAAAGTTAAATTGAGTTTGAAAACAATGTGCAAGAAGCAAAAATTCACTTCATTAAATTTAGGAATGGTCCAATGCAGAGAACAGCAAGGTTCATTAGACTGTGCCTGAAAATCAGGTTGTACCAACACCAGAAAATTGTTGAAGCTAACACCAGATTCAGACATTAGAAGTAGTAGTATGTAGCAATAATAGTAGTAGCAGTAGTAGTAGTAAACAGCTTGTTACAAAAACTTACATCCAACCAATACCCAGAAACTTAAGACTTTAGCTAGTATGTGTTGACAATACTTACTTTGGGATGCAGGTTTACTAGTAAATGTATACATAAACTGAACTTCTCTGTAGTAATGAAGGGAAAAGGACTGAAACAAACAAAGAACCATAACAGAATTGGAACACAAAGATAAAAGTATAAACAACAGCATTTCTGTTCAATAGGAATCATTTTATTAAGAATATAACTTACATCTATACAATGCAAGCATACTTCAGCTTTATTTTCCATATGCTTCAATAGCCTCATATTTATTCTAGAACAGGGGTGTCCAACCTTGGCAACTTTAGAAGACTTGTGGACTTCAACTCCCAGAATTCCCCAGCCAGCATATCTGCCAATGCTGCTCTAGAGACTTCCCCAATCCTTTGTGCAGTTTTGTTGGGCCCTTAGGGAGCTTTGCAGGAGGAAAGAGAAAACAGTTTCTCAGGCGTGGGGTGTTCAAATGGGAGACAAATAAAACCCAATGTAACTCTAATTATTATTCACATATAAATACAATAAATGCAACAGCAACATGAGAAATAAAGCTACCTTTGGCATAAGCTGAAGAAACATTGGTATGCTCAAATGTTGGGAAAAGACATTAAAATACCAGGTCAGCCCTTAATGCAGAACTAGACTGTAGTATTAGATGTATTATATGACAAAGGGCCTAACCTTAAAGCCCTTTCCACTAAGTGGATTCTAGGTGGAAAGTGTTCCCTAAGTACATAACATCTCACCACTTCGCCCTTCCTTCAGAAAAAGTATTATTTCTATGATGTATCAAAAGATCCCTTGAAATAACTTCATCACGCCGTCACACGAAAGTTGCCGTGTGGCCCGTTCTTCATCCTAAAGCATAATGTTTAAATTTATTTATTAAAATTGTTTTGTTCTCTACCTTCTTTCCCTCCTGGTGGGGCTTCTCTGTTCCCCCCCCTTACTGTCTTGTTTGGATTATATTGTTTTTTAGAGGGGAGGGAGGGAAGAGAAGCAGGAAAGGAGAAACTTCATTGTACAGAATGGTCATTAACCATGATGCAAACGCCAATGTTTCCATAGAAACGCTTTGTCCACTCCTGAACAGAGGAGGACCATTTTTGAACCATTTGTCCATTTGATTAATTATGTCTTT
>NC_138203.1:70401200-70422080 GCF_964194415.1 Vipera berus
TCTTTAGAAATTGTTCACCTCAGTTAGGAGCTCTTTGTGGCCTACAGCTTCCACATTCCTTACCAGTGGCTTACCTCAGGCAGCTGCGGCCACGGATTGACTGATTATGTGCCATCAAGCCCAAATCAACTCTTGGCAACGCTTAGGTTTTCTCCATGATGATGTGGGACTCTAAGCTGAACTTCCAATGGTCCAGCTATCATCATTGAAACTGAGTTCCACCCTCCTTTTCCAGTAGAGGGAAAAGACTGGACATGCCTTTTAAACTTAGTTTAAAACTTGAACTGTAACTTAAGCTCTTGCTTTTCATCCAAAGATAATTGGGTCCTTTTTTTGAGCTCATGGAAGGTCAGCTAAGTGCTGCCACCTAATTGGGCTAATTGAATAATGTAATAATAATAATAATAATAATTATTATTATTATTATTATTATTATTATTATTATTATTATTATTATTATTATTATTATTATTATTATTATTAAGTTGGAAGGGACCTTGGAGGTCATCTAGTCCAACCCCCTGCTCAGGCAGGAAACCTTATACCATTTCAGGCAAATGGCTGTCCAGTCTCTTCTTAAAAACCTCCAGTGTTGGAGCATTCACCGCCTCTGGAGGCAGGTTGTTCCACTGGTTAATTGTTCTAACTGTCAGGAAGTTTCTCCTTAGTTCTAGGTTGCTTCTCTCCTTGACTAGTTTCCATCCGTTGCTTCTTGTCCTGCTTTCAGGTGCTTTGGAGAATAGCTTGACTCCCTCTTCTTTTTGGCAACCCCTGAGATATTGGAACACTGCTATCATGTCACCCCTCACCCTTATAAGAACCTTGATGTTCTGTGTACATACTTGGTCACTGAACTCAAGAAGGGTATTTGGGAATATGAGTAGAGTGCTGAAATTATTAGAAAATTAAAATATGTAGACTAGAATTGGCAGCTTTTACCTTAGGGGAAAACCACATATGGTATGGAATGGAAAGAATTCTCTGTCTTCTCTCAATATTAAACCTTGGTGTCATCTATTGAAACTGAGATTCAAGATAAATCATAGAAAGTCCTTTTAAATCTGCCACAATTGATTGCACCAGTTTAAGTGGTTTTAAAAGGGGTCTACCCAAATTCATGGAGGATCAACTTCTGGTCTTGATGGTTGTAGCTTAAATACTAACTATTGCACAGAGTAGAAGTAGAGATATTAAATTTCTTTTTGTACTTTTGACATGAATTGGAGGAGAAGTGGTGTTTTATGTTAAGAAAATCCTTTTAAGCTGCTGTTGCTGTGGAGAAATTGTCTTACACCCATATAGCTTAATCCTGTCTATACCAGAATTGTATAGACTTAAGGATTCCCAACATGTGAATTTCAACTTTCAGAATTCTTCAGCCACCCATGCTGATTGAGAACAACTGGTACAGACTATTGCCAATGATAATACCACTTGCCATTAATTATTGACTGTACAAACTGAGATTGATGGAAATTGTAACCCAGCATCTGAAGAATTCCAAGCTAATCCTGCATTGGGCTAAGTAGCTTCTTTCAAGAATCTCTAGGAAAGGAACTCAACATAGAAACACACAAAGATGCACATGCATACATTCATACATACATAAACTCATACATATACACATGTTCTCTGTGTTGTACTCAATCCATCTATTGCAGATGATATACTGTTCAAAAATGGCAAATGGGATGTTGCCCACAGGTTAGTCCCCTTGATGGCTTATTGTCACATGGCCAAAATGCCAGCATTCCCTCATCTCTGCCATCTACTTTCCAGGATGGAATTGCTATGGAGCAATGGGAACACTTGGAAGTCATTGACCTGCCAACATTTAGAAGATCCCCAATTAGAGAGCCTTCAAACAAGCTCTTGCTTGATATTAGCTGTCCTACACTCTTGATTTTGGGAAAAGTGATAGATGGCCAAAACAAATGCATTTTCTAACATCCAAACCAAGAGATGGCCAAAGATAGAACTGTTCAAAATTCTCTTTATTAGACACTGCGTATATATATACGCACAGAATTGAACTGTATGAAATACAGAATTGTATCCCACAGACAGTGAAAGTTATCATGAGCCAAAAAGCTATGTCTTTTAAAAGTCTGTTAATACATCTTGAATTCTTTAATGGAAAGTACTACATTCCTTACTTGTGCCAAGATGGTGTGTGGGTACTTCTGGCATGTGCATTCTTGCTGAAACAAAATGAAAAAATTTCCTAGCCAAAACTAAGTAAAAATACTCAGTGTAATGAAATTAGGCAAAAGGAAAACTTATTCTTACAGCTTTTGAGATGTTCTTCTCATGTAGGAATACTCAAGCATTAGATATTGGCTCCTATCTAGTTTTAATAGTTAGCATGCCTCATTCAATTATAAAAGATAATACTGGCAGTAACTATGTAGAAATGAGTTTTACAGTGATAGTGTAATATGCTGGCATTAACTATGAAAATATAAAGCTAATTGGTACAAAAGCTGTGGGTGAAGGCATAATTAAGACCATAGCCAAAGGCTAGTTTGAAAATATCTTTTATTTGCACTCAGCATGTGCCATAGTTAACATAGAATTTAATTATCTAAAAAGGCTACAAAGTTTAATTGATTAATTAAAACTTAATAGGAGTCCTTAATTCTTGAAACAATGCATTTTTAATACAAGTGCTTCAAACATTTACAAGTAGCTGATGCTGTCTGAACAAGGATTCTCTTGGAAAGGAAGAAATTTCTGTACCTCTTAAAGAATACAATATTGACTATGGATAATGTAATAAGCACAATTGCAGCCAGAATTTCTGTTGCTAAGCAAGGCAGTTGTTAAGTGAGTCACACCAAATTTACAACCTTTTTGCCTTGTTAAGTGAATCAGTGCACTAAATTAATCATGTGGTAATTTAGTGAACCGGGCTCTCCCCTTGCCTTTGCTTGTCAGGAGCCAGTGGAAAGATTGTAGATAGCAGTCACATTGACCCCAGGATACTGCAATAATTGTAAATATATTCCAGTTACCAAGCACCAAATTTTGACCACATGACCATGGGGGATGCTGTATTGTTCTTCCATTAGCAAAAACTGTAAAATATATGCTGAACTTCTTTCTTTGGGTACACAACAGCATAAGATGATCACTCAATGCCTCTCACTTCATTAATTCATTGTGTTAAGCATCTGGGGCTAAATGTCTATCCATCTTTGTCTAAGGAGTGAGGACTGTTTGCAATAAACTCTTCAGAACTGATAATCTTCCAACTTTACCATTTAAAGAAGGTTAAATGTCTGATTGCACCATGTCTCTCTTGATAAGTGTTTGAAAATCAGAGTTTAATATTGAACAGTCTACTGAAGCATTCAAATAAGAATAGCAGAAAAGGTAATATCAAGGAACTAATTGTTTTCTTTGTTACCTTTTAGATCAGGGGTGTCAAACTGCTGGCCCATGGGCCGGACTCGTCACAACAAAACCGCGCCCACCCCATTGCTGGCAATGGGGAAAAAGCTCCAATACATCGTGCGAGTTTGACATGCCTGTTTTAGATTAAAAGCCTTAAAGTGGGAATAAGGCTGTATTTTTTTGTAAAGCCCCAGAAGAGCCTTTGCTCTGAAAAAGAAATTTCCAGAACTTTTTTCAGGACACAATGACACTTGTGTTATCAGCACATGTTGCAGTTAGAAATGCATGCAGTCATAGCATAAACCTGTATTATTTTTAAAAGTTCTAAAATACAATTCAGTTAATTGTTATCAACTTTGTTTCTTACTTAATACAAAGGAATAATCTATATAACTTGCTTTCAGAATAAGCTATTTTCCCACCTATCCACCCCGTCCCAGTGATTGAGTTTTTTAAAAAAAATTACTTGAATTGATTATACTATATGGAAGGAAATTGCACTTCTTTTTACTATTTTGTTCTGTATGTGTGCCTCACAAACATTGTCTTCTCTGAGTTGAAACATAATGGTATATTTCATAATACATCTACGTTGATGTATTGCAATTTTGAACTGCCATTTTTGATATTAAAAATACAGCATGATTATACTTGAACTGTTAGACTTTATTGCAAACAGTCCTCACTCCTTAGACAAAGATATATATGCACATTTAGCCCAAGATGCTTAACACAATGAATTAATGAAGTGAGAGGCATTGAGTGATCATCTTACGCTGATGTGTACACAAAGAAAGAAGCTTCAGCCGATGTTTTACAGATCAACTGGAGCTGGAAGTAGCTTATTGAGAGAGTTCTGGTGCCATATAGTTCTTGCTGTTCTGCAGGTTTTAAAATTTAAGTCTTTGCATGTTTATAAATTTGAAAAGATCTGATTATATATATCCAATAATTTATGACTAGTCATCTTGTTGGTATTGTGAAACTTTCAAGTATTGAGTCAACTTGTTTCTATTTCAACTGCTGATAGGCTGTGAAATGAAAGGACTGTTCTTAACATTTCCATTTTTTAAGTTTCTAAAGATTACTTTCCTATAAGGACTTCACCTTAATCCAGTAGGATCTTTATACTGTATAGTCTTTATGTCAGGGGTTCCCAACCAGGGGTGCGAGGTGATATTCCACAAGGTGCAAAAACGTGGGCTTAGAAATTTCAGAATTATAGCGTATGTGCATAATTTGTTGCCATTATTTTGAACTTTTGTAAGAGATGCGAGAATATATCAGAAGCGTTTTAGGGGTGCGGGGTATAGAAAAGGTTGGGAACCACTGCTTTATGTATTCTTTAATAAAGTATCTCTTACCTTTAGTGAAGATATGTTACCGGTATATTAAATTAGCTTAATATACCTTCCTGGTGCCTACTATATGCTGATGCAAATTAGTGAAGTAGAAGGGCCAACACATCTAGAAAGCACAAACATGAGCAAGGTTGGTATAGTAGATTTGTAGATGAATCTAAAAATTTAAGATCAGATAAAATCCAAGGGAGCTATTTACATTCATTGTATGCCAGTATAAAGCAATTATTTTACTTTCAAATTTATCTGCTTTACTTTTAAAGTCATCATTAAGACTAAGAATGATATCAAGAATGAAAGAATAGTAATATTTGAAGTGACAATGTCATATGTGATTAGAATATGTCAAGAAAAAAGTACACTGTTGTATTTTGATACCAATAAAATAATTAGAATCTCTTGTTTTCATGGCTTGGTAGTGAGCCAGACAATAAATTAGCAAATGGTATTAATAATTATTTCACCAACATATGGTAAGGATTTTCTTGCCTTCAAGAAAAATATTCAGTAAACTAGTTGATATAAGCAAAGTATTTACATATTCTGATATCTATTCATGAGCTGGGACACAGATACCTTCTTAGATTAGCATGCAATTTAAAGAAAATTTACAAATAAGATTTATGGTTTCGTTACTAGACTGCTGTTCTGATCTTCACTGACCAAAATGACTGCCATACCTATATAAATATACACAGTCATAATCCATATTTATGATAATCTTTTTCTCATATTCCAAACACAATTTTATAAGTATGTTTTAATTATTCCAGTTCTGAACATAATTGAATATTTGTTGAATTATTTTTGCATATCTAGATTTAAAAGTCTATAATGACCTGAAAGGCAAAAAAATATAAATCTGTATTGGTTATCTAACACTTGCTTCCATGTACCACAATAAATACAAAGTTTAAAACTTGCACCAATCATATTCTAAATAAATCGCAAGCTGAGATAAAATTGTATTCAGAATCTAGAGTCTCCTTGTGTTCTGTGCCATCATTCTAAATAGTTTAACAAAGAAAAACCTAATATAATTTAGGGTACATGAGATAAATTTTGATAACTGTTCATTAATGGATTTCTCTGCCAATGGATAAGGAAGCATTTACAGCGGGGGTCCCCAATCCCCTGTCCACAGACCTGTCCCGGGCCTTGACCCACTGTGAACGGGGCCACACAAGAAGCAGGCGAGTGCACAAAGCTCCATTTGCACAAGCGGATGTGCATGCAAAACCATCCCCGCTGCCGCTCCATGGAGCCAGAAAAGTTGGGGACTGCTGACTTAAAGAACATCCCAATTGTGTGTTTTTGTGTGTGTGTGTGTGTGTGTGTGTGTGTGTGTGTATGTATTGAGGTCAGGCTCAGCTTAAACTGGAAAACTAGTTTCACATTTTTTCTGGTATGTTATACAAAAGATGGCCCTTCTTTCATTGCAAGTAATTTTAGATTTTTCTTTGAAAATCATGTATCCATTCTTTCGTCGCTGTATTAAGTTTAGGCTGCTTGAATAATCCTTCTTATTCTTGTTCTAGTGATTGTATAACATGCACACCGTTGGTCCCAGGGGAAGTTCTCCTTCCTTCCTTCAGGCACAGAATGGAAACAGCTACAAATCTGGTTACGTCCCAGGAAGAGTTGTCCCACTTCGTCCTCCACCACCTCCAAATAATCAAGCTTCAGCCAAATTTTCCTGTGCAAGACAGGAAGCTCGTGCCACAGTAGCCTCTTCAGGAGATCAACAACGCTATCAAGCAGAAGCAAGTAGAAAGAATAGGCACAAAAATACATTTATTTGCTTTGCCATGTCCAGCTTTTCATTTTTTATTGCACTTGGAATTATTTTGGGCATAGCATCAAAGTATGCTCCTGATGGTAAGTTTCAGTAGGTTGTGCTCTTTATTGAATATTGCTACTGACTGGGGGGGAGACCCAGTTTTTTGCTGTTATGTAAGAGAACTATACAGATTTTAAGAACACTATTTTACCTATGATAATAAAGCACAAATAATTATCCTTAAATTGGAAAATATCAATTTTTAATGATAGTATTTAAAAGATCTCATTTCTTTGATACATGAAAAATCACAGAAAATATTTTAACTGGTACAAGAGTTGGTTAGCATGAATAGCATGAAACACCAAAGTTAGTCTTTTGGTCTTTTTCTGAAAATATATTTGGTGCAGTCTCATCAACACATAAATGTCTCTCTCTGAAGTACAAAACTGCATGTTATACTCTATAGCAGATCTTTTCAACCGGTGGTACACGTACTTTGGCACGTGGCAGGTGGTACGCAACTGACCTAGAGAAATGTAGCGGGAGGGGAATGAGCTGAAGTGATCCAAGCCTGAGGGAGAGGCAGCTAAAGCTGCAGGACTGCTGGGGCTTAGCAGGAGCCGGCAGGGCTCTAGCTGATTGGTGCTTCCAGAAGCAATGTGGAGCTGGAGGTGAACTGAAGAAAAAGAGGGAGGAGAGGAGAGCATATAAAAGGAGGTGGTTTTGGCGGGGGAAAAAGACAACAGGGAAAGAGAAGTTGAAGGCTCAGAAGCTGTGGAAGGAGAGCTCAGCAGGCAGGGAGGAGAAAGGGAAGAAGAAGCAGCTGTTGCTAGAAGAAAAGCTCCCTTTCATTTTCTCCAGCCAGGAGAATGCAATCACCGCTGATGAAATGAAAAGCCGGGAGACGAGCATGTCAGAAAGGAGGTGGGTTTATTTAGTGCTGGACCAGCTGGTAGCTTGATTGGGTTACCATAAGGATTTTTGTGCAATTTGTACAGTGTTTTGTAATTCAGAGGCTTGGTTTGTGTGCTTTGGTTATTGGAATATTTTAGTCTGTATTTTAGACTTCGAATGAGTCCAAAGTGTAGACTTCCATAGGTTTAATCCCTTTAAACAAATATAATTAGTTTTACCCCCTTATCTTGTCTATGGCTTTTAGAAAGTTTTCTTTGAAGGTAAACAGGCTTAATTTAAGGCTAAAGCTTTTCACAATTGCTGGAGCCTTTCAGTCTTGGATTGCAACATTATGACCCGCCTGAGGCAGCTTAAAGGAAAAAAAAACAACCTGGAATTTGTGTTTCTTTATTCTGGGAGGCTTTTGTGAGCCTGTCTTGTTTGGCACTTGATTCCTGTGTCTTTAAGGGTACAGGGAAGGGTTGTGTGTGTGTGCATTCCTACTACACTAGGGGTGTTGAACTGCCGGCCCGCGGGCCAGACACATTACAAAGAAACTACACCCAACCCATTGCCGGCAGTGGGGAAAAAGCTCCGATACGTCGCGCGACATCATGTGACATCGTGAGTTTGACATGTCTGTACTACACCGTGGAAGAGAGTTCAGAAGGCAGGGGGGAAGAAGAGGAGAGGGAGAGAGAAAGAAGGGCCAACCAGCTAGCTCAGGGGTCCACAAACTTAGCAACTTTAAGACCTGTGGACTACAACTCCCAGAATTCCTCAAGCAGCCATGATGGTTGAGGAATTCTGGGAGTTGAAGTCCACAGGTCTTAAAAGTGCCAAGTTTGAAGACCCCTGAGTTAACTGGTAGTGGTACATATTAATAAACATGGATAAATTCATCATACATTTGTCAGTGCAAAGGGAAAGTGATTCAGCAAAGAAACAGCCACTGAAGAAATTAAAACTGGTACTTTTTTCCTTTTTTTCTACAGTTTGTAATATTTTATTAGATTATATAATAAAATAGAAAAATACAAAAGCAAATAGTAGGACACTGGGGAGGAAAAAGGGGGGAAAGTGAGGGGGAGAAGGGAAAAAACAGAATTCCTCTGTTGCAGTAGAAGGAAGCATTAACATTGAACCTCAACTTTTTACTTTTCCATAATATTATAAACTAGCCATTTCTATAACAAATTAATCAGTAAAACCCAAAATAACCCCCCTTTTTTTAGTCATCAAATTTTTGACACCTTGCTAAAAACTGGTGGTTCTCAAATATTGTCATGTCCTAAAAGTGGTACAATCTGTGAAAAGGTTGAAAAGCCCTGCTCTGTAGTACATCACATTTGCCATAAAAGAAATACAAGCTTTATTTTTCCCCCGAAGCCAGTTAATTAAAGAATCTGGAACTCAAGCCAGCCTAAAAAGGGCCACCAAAAGTTGCTGCCAAATTATGACATTAAATAATTGGGAAGATAACCACTATATTTAATAAAATTAATGTTAATTAGATTATAATGTAAGTTAAATTTAATTTCCATGCTTCTGTAACCTGGACCTGACTTGTTTTGTACCTGACTTTTTTCACAAATCCAAATGTCATTGGATATTTCCAGTGTAGGAATGACTCTGACACTCACTATTTAAAAAAATGTTAATATACGCACATATCCATACACACATACCTACACACATATATACACACATAAAGGATGTTCAGTTCAAACTAATATCCATCTGTCAGGCAGCGCAGAGGCTTTTTGGAAGTGTAGAAGTGCAATGTGCAATTGACTATGATTCATTAAAGCACCATATCTCTGCAGGAATGCATGGCTGCTATAGGGAGGCCTCCACATTCTGGATAAATCTGTTTGGTTTGAGGGTTAGCTTAATATGTAAACTCAATATTTACTTAGTTGTTTGAAAATTGGTCACCTAACACGATACATGATTTCAGTGGCGTAGCGTGGGGGGTGCAGGGGGGCCGGCCGCACCGGGCGCAACATCTGGGGGGGGCGCGCGCTCGCACTCGCAGCTCTCTGCCCCTGCCTGGCTCACTCACTCTCTCTCACTGCAGTGCTGGCTGTGCGAATCCGATCCGAGCCGCCGGGTCGCCGCCCACTGTGGAGGGGGGGTGCAAATTACTTGCCTTGCCCCGGGTGCTGACAACCCACGCTACGCCACTGCATGATTTGCATCTTAAAGCTTGGTATTTATTACATGGGAATCAAGACACTGTGTCCTTAGTCAGCTTTGATTTTTAAAACATGATTTTAAAGTGTTGATGCCGAGATTCAACATGCCTTTACACATGCAATGCCTCTGTATTTTCAAATACACTCTGAAATACTCTGATCAGCATGACAAGAGTATCAATTCTCTGCAACCTACCCCAAAACCTGACAAGCCATCGACATCTCTTTTAACAGTTTTCTGTGCTGATGGGTTTGATTGGCTGCTTGAAAAACCCATTCTGGTTTGGTTTTGTTTTTTTAATTTGAAAAAGTAAAAGGAATAACTGATTAGTTCGATAAATATTTAGAAGTCATGTGACGACTCTTCAACCCTCTTGTTTTAGAAACCTCAGAGTGCACTTAAAAGTAAAAAAACAAAAAAACAGCCCCTATTCTGATTTGTAAACTTAAAAGGGTGTGATGTCTGTATTACGCACTTGTGCATAGTGGATGCAATCTTTGTTACAGTTTGCTGCAAAGATTCATTTGAGGTTTTTCTATCCCTTTCACATTTTAACTGCAAAATAAGGAGTTACAGTACTTTGCTGAGTAAGGATGTGCCCATGATTAGTAGGGATTTCTTTGTTTTGCCTGCTACTAAGCAATGTAAATACAGGCAGCCCATCAGGAAAGGGTGGGTTTTTTTGTTGGTGATTTTCCAGGTGGAGACTCTTTTCTGGCCATAGCAGCTAACAATTCCTTCTGTAATGTTCCCCTTCTGTCAGGCAAAAATTGCAACAGTTGAGGGATCTAGGTACACGACTAGTACACGACACGAGAAGGATTAGTGGGGACATGATAGCTGTCTTTCAGTACTTGAGGGGCTGTCACAAAGAAGAGGGGATTGACTTATTATCTAGGGCAGACATGTCAAACACAAGGCCCAGGGGTCAGATCCGGCCCGTGAAGTGGTTTCATGCAGTCCGCGAAGCCATCCTGGAAACAGTGAGGGAACGGCCCCCACTGCCTTGGCCCTGGCCCAGAGACCCTCCTTCTGCCAGAGACCCTCAGATCTGTCCCACCCCTGCCCAGGCCCCCATAGGCACCCTTGATGTGAACGATGTAGAGCTGGCCATGCCCACCCAGTAGGCCATACGCACTCTAGCCACGCACACCCAGTAGGCCACGCCCACCCTGGCCATACCTACCTGGCCCCCTGAGGGCAACTGCAATGCTGATGTGGCCCTCAATGAAATTGAGTTTGACACCCCTGATCTAGGGCAACAGCTAACATGACAAGAAACAATGGGTGGAAGCTTGTCAAAGAGAGAGATAACCTAGGGGAAATTTTCTGACCATGAGAGCGACCAATCAATGGAATAACTTGCTTCTTGGGATTCTTGGGTGCTCCATTACTGGAGGTTTTCAAAAATAGACTAGACAGCCATTTGATCAGGATGGTATATGGTCCCCTGCCTTGAATAGGGGATTGGATTAGAAGACCTCCAAGGTCCCTTCCCGCCCTATGGATTCTATGATTTTTTTACAAAGCCAGTCAATGCCCCCCCGGGGGGGGGGAGGAGGAGAGAACCTGCTGGTGGTTTTTTTAAATGCTGGGATAGGAGGAACCTGTCTTTGTTCCAAACTAGGTAAATTTTCTTGTGTGCACAACTTAAGGCTGTGTATTTGTGCATGTATGTGTTTCAAATGTATTTACAACATTTGAAAGCTATACATGCATATACCATTTGAGTTAATAGACTGGTATTCATTTTCTGCCAGGTTGTCCTCATACCCGGGATAAAGCAATTGATTTGAAAGTTGGATGAGAATAAGACAGGGGAAGAAGTCTCCCAATGTTTTAAAGAACCAACCTAGTCATGTCTCTTCACATTGCTTCAGTTTAACACATCCCAAAGAAAAGGAAGAAAGTTAAAGAAAGCAACAAGGTGGAGGGGGAAGAGGAGAAAACTAATGGAATTTTTTAGAAAGTACTGAATTTATTCCCCTATTTATTCCAATCTCTTTACAAGCTAGCTCTCTGGTAAAATTCAGCACAAGTGTCCTGCCTCATCTATTAGGATCATAAATTTTTTTTTAAAAAAAGGAAGAAGAGACTTCTGTGTTACCATTGTTTCCTATGGTCCAAGCAGTCAAAACATTTAAAGTTCTGTTTCAACATATATGGAGGCACTTAAAATTTTCTGCCAAACCTCAGGCAGCTTGACATGTTTTAATGGAATATTTTAAATGAGATGCCTTGTTTCAGGCTCAGAACAAATCACATTTTCCCATTTATTCATATTCCTGGAAACCAATATGAAATGTAATATAAAGTGGGAAGTCCTGTGGAATCTTAAATATTTTCGGATTAGGCATTTAGGATTCAGAATGTTTTGTGCACAGAGTGATGTTCAACTATTCTTACACGTTTGTTGCATCTGTTGCTAATCTATTGCATCTATTGCTAATATCTCCCTCACAGATAATTAACAATAGTTAACAATATAACAGTCTCTCCTAGTGGGTAGAGAAATCTGTTGGCATTCATTGCTCAAATAAGCTTTTAACAAAAAAGTCATTTTTATTTTGTGTTGTTTAAAGTGAAGCTAAATTAGTATATGCATATCTGCATATCTGTCATAAGGATCTGGACATCAGATTTTTTTGTTAAAAATCTAAAAAATTATACAAGACCTCCCCAGGAAAAATAATTACAACAACAATGACTTCCAATCTAGGAGTCTTTACACAAATAATACTAATCTCTGCTAAAATTGAGAGTGAAGAGAGGGGTTTTTTTTCAGATGTGAAATACATATTGGAACAGAGAAGGGGACTACAGAATTCAGCAATTTCTATCACTAAAAAGTTTTTAAGATCTTGTAGAATAAAAGCCCCTAATGTCATGTCAGAGGATCTTCAAGTGACTTTAGTAGTGGTTAAATTTGATTTTCCTGAAACATTTCCCAAATGCTAAAGTTATCCAAAAAATGAAACTATTTCTAAAAACAAATGAGTTATTTTATTTACTGGTGAAAAACCAAGGGAGGACCTCTTAAAAGTTTCCTTCTTAAATTAGAGGGGTCCTAAGTTAGTAGAGTTTGTTCTGGAAAGAAAGTTTTGGGTACATGCCTACTTCAGTAAGACTTCTCCAATCAGCACTGTCCCTACCGGTACTAGTTGAGAATGATCCTTGTTGTCCCCAGTCGGGACTTCAGCTACATACAGTGGTCACATCAGTCAGTGGCTATGGCATTTGTAGATGATTGAGAATTTAGTCCAACGTGTCTGGAGAAGACTGATCTTCAATGTAGTTTGATTTCAGTACATAAATTGCAAGAAAGGGGATCTTACTCACCAGACAAGGTTTTGTGGAATATTCAAAATTTAGTGGACTATAACATTAAAATATCCATTCATCTATAAGAATTTGTTTTCAATTGTGGGCATTTTAATTTGATTAAAAATTTGCAGAGTAAGTGGTGTATTATCACTGCTGTACTAGTTTTCTGAACACTATAGTACTTTAATTAATTATTATCCCACTGTATTACAGAGAATTGTCCAGATCAAAATCCACGCCTTAAAAACTGGAATCCAGGACATGATAGAGAAAAGAAAATCATAGTCCAAAAGGGAGATCTCTTCCGTCTGAATGTGGATGCTACTGTGCATTCCATAGTTATACAAGATGGAGGTATGCAAAGCTGTTCATAATGCTAAACTGAATGGGACGAGGGCAGGTATTTTTATTTATTTATGTGTTAGCTGCAGTTATTTGCTGAACAGACCAGGCATCTGGGGGGAAAAATCTGCATTGTGCATTAAAAGTTATTCAGGTGACAGAAGCTTAGTTCTCACCCATCTTTCTTTACTCTGTAAAGTTTTCGCCAGCTTCATTCATTTTTGTCCAGACAACTGGCCTTTTGAGATAAGATGGGTAAAGCCATGCTCTTAATTTCTTTTACAAAAATATCTCCCCTAGCTTTATGCCTGAATTGGGCAATCATGTACACAGTTAATGCATTTGTCTCCATTATTAGACTTTCACCCTTGACATTCTCTTTATTTTATCCTAATAGTTGTGTGCAGCAGTACTGTTATTAACTGAAAGGAAGAAAAATGAATATTTTTTGCCAGTTTTCTTACAATAAATAACATTCATTGACACAAATGTTCCATTTCTGTCATTGTTATCCACAAAGAAACCTATTTTGCCAGAGAAATCCATAGTCTTATGGCAATCCTAGCCATCATGTTGCATTTTAAAATCTGGTATTATTAAAGAGACAGGGGAAACATTCATTGAATTAAAGTAGTATGAATTGGCTCATTGCTAAGATGTTTTTCTCTACTTTGGGTAGTTACAGCAATTATCATGTTCGGTGTTATTTCATTTGACAACTTTTGAAAAACTATTAATAGAGTTCCAAGAAATTACAGCTGTCGTGCTGCCAATTACAAAAATCCACATATGTCAGGATTGCTGTGCATCTTGGCAGTTATCCATATTTACTGCAAGTGATGTCCGAAGAAGGAAAAAAATGGTTGAATAACCACACAAGTTTAGAACAGATATTACAAATAATTTTATCCAGAAGGAAGTTTCCTCCCAGTTCATTTCCTGTCCTTTGGAGAAGAACACACAGCTAGTCTGATAAATTATAATGGTGGTTGACCAAGCTGTCTCCTAGAGGGTTTGAAGTGAGAATTTCCAATGTGCCAAGCCAGTAGAAACAATTTGGAAAAGTTGCTCAAGAATATTTCTGGGAAGAAGCAAAGGGAGAAAATGCACACTAAATTACACCAGTAAACTCTATAAAGTGTAATGTAGAAAACAATAGCAAATAAGAAGATAGGTTTCCCCTGCCCCATATTATTTGCCCAAGAACACTGTTTTTTTCTCTTTCCCATTTATATAAAAACTCTTATCAGGTAGCCATTTTATAACTTGTTTTGTTTCTGCCATTTGTAACAAGTTTTGTTGTAGTTTTCTCCTTCTCACTCTGACTGTAACTGGAGTAAATAGGACATCATTAATTAGCTATTAAAACTGTCTATCTCTAGTCTAGCCAATCCCTTTTTTATTTAAAACCATCTGCATAGTTTGTTTGTTTGTTTGTTTTGCTTTGCTCTTTTTTGCTCTTGTGTCTATTTTTAGCCTTTATTACTATTGTATGCAATAGTGGCAAATATTTGTAGCTCAGATGTAGGATGAGGGTGAAGGTTTGTTCTTCGAGCATCATCATCATCATCAAGTTGGAAGGGACCTTGGAGGTCTTCTAGTCCAACCCCCTGCTCAGGCAGGAAACCTTATACCATTTTAGACAGTCTCTTAAAAATTTCCAGTGTTGGAGCATTCACAACTTCTAGAGGCAGGTGGTTCCACTGATTAATTGTTCTAGCTGTCAGGAACTTTCTCCTTAGTTCTAGGTTGCTTCTTGTGGGTTGAGCTTGTGGGTTCCTTTCCAAACATTTTGTTACCAGGCTAGGAGGTAACATCTTCAGTGGAGCTTAAAGGATATCAGTGTCGGTGTTCTTCTGCTTATAAGGGCCTCAGGTATGGGTGTTTCAAGTGAGGGTCTTGAAATGGGTCTTGTGATGGGTCAGATGTGAGTCATCAGTGAGTCTTTTAATGGGTCTTGTGACGGGTTATAGGCTGGTTGTAGGTCAATGTGTCTGTTGATGGAATTGCTTGTGGCGTGCCAGGCCCTCAACCAACCCATGCAAGCCCCCCCCCCCAGACCAGCAGTTCACCTCCCAATGACCCTGACCTGATGAACCCCCCCACAAGATCCATTACAAGACTCACTGATGACTCACATTTGACCCATCACAAGACCCTCATTCTGCACACCCCTACCTGAGGCCCTTATAAACAGAACACTGACACTGACATCCCCTAACTCTGCTGAAGATATTACCTAGCAGTAGTGAGATTAAGCTATATTCTAATATATTTTCAAACAGGGCTTGCACTTTGTCTCTGCAGTAATTCCGTTTCACTTGTACTTCTTCCATTCTATTTTTTTCTACAGGCTCCATTCTTGACCCCATTAAAGACTGCTATGTCTCACATTCAGAACCTCTCTTTACTTTCAGTGCCCTTCATAATTTTTAACTTTCATCATAAACAACCAAATCGGACATGCTTTTTTATTTGTTCATTCCCCATGTATGTATATAAATGAAGTAAACAGTATTTAAATCACATATATTTCTAAGCAGATACTTGCTACCATCAATCTCATTCATTCTTGGGTCTCCAAGTATCCAAATAATATTTTTTTCCAATAATTTCTTCTTCCTGATATCCATTCACATCACCTAATGGAATAATCTTTCCCCTATCTCATTTATTCAGAATGTTACACAATTTCCCCCAAACCTGTTTTTCCCCCTTTACCATTATTCAGTGGAATGTAATAAACAGTGCTCATCCATCTTTGAAATCCTATTTTTGTATGGATCCACAACAAACTAGAGAATTATCATATTTTCTAGCATACGTTTTAGCCTTTACTTGTCTGAATGCATTAATGAATCCTGCTCAGCAAGATCAGACCATCTTTCTTCAACTATATTATATTATTTCCATTTCTCTCATATTCAATATCCAGAAAAAGTTTATTTTTCCCTTCATTCGTTAATTTATTCTTTATACTATATATTCTTCATGCTTTCCAAGTTACAGTCTGCCATACATTGACTGTCAACAGAAGATTCCTGAAGAACAACCATAAAGGACCTTTACCACCCATCTTGCTTTTGGTAAATAATGATTTTATAAAGATTAGGCTTAGGTTTTTCAGCTTTACCATATCAATGCCACATTAGCATTTATGGCTAATAGTAAGAAAAAGTATCAGTTTGTTTTGGGGTATTTTGCTGCAAACATATCAAAAGCTCCAGTTTAACCCCAAATATACTAATGGTATTTTATGCAACCTGGGATCTCTAAAGGTTATCTGTATAGTGCTAATCAAAGAGTACCCAGTGATTTGCAGTCCTCACGTAAAGCAATATATATGTTGTTATTACATATTTAAGAATTGCTTACCTAATGATATTATTTCCTACAGGACTACTTGTCTTTGGGGATGATGAAAATGGATCTAAAAATATTACCCTGAAAACACGTTTTATCCTGATAAAGGATGGTGGAATGCTTCATATTGGAGCAGAAAAATGTCGCTATAAGTCCAAAGCAACTATAATCTTATACGGCAAATTAAACGAAGGTGATTATGTGCCAACATTTGGTGAAAAATTTGTGGGCGTGGGCCCTGGTGGAACACTGGAATTGCATGGCTCTCAGAAATTATCATGGACTTCCCTGTCAAAGACTCTGTATTCTTCAGGGCTGGCCTCTGGATCCTACACATTTGAAAATGAGTTTTTCCGAGCTCTGCATGTGAGAGTGATTGACCAAGACACTGCAGAGGTTTTGGAAACGGAGAGATTTGATACTCACGAATCTCACAATGACAGCAAAAGACTTGAGGATTTTCTAAAGACTCAACATTTTGGTCGCATTGTTGCTATTGCTGTAGCAGACTCAGCTGCTAAAAATCTACTAGAGGAAACCAAAAGAATCATTCAGGATCTTCTGGGAAGTAAGCTCGTTAAAGGATTGAGTTATAGGTAAAAAAATGCTTTTGCAAAAAATCTCCATATTCTTGGTTAACAAATTCTTTTAAAGTGGTCCTTATATTTATTTATTTATTTATTTATTTATTAATTTAATTTGTATACCGCCCTTCTCCCTAGGGACTCAGGGCGGTGAACAGGGCAATACATAAAAACTAGATACAAAAATTAAAATTATTAAAACATGATTAAACAATGCCCATAAATTAATACAAATTTAAAATTAAAGTCATTATAAAAATCCCACCCCGTCCCATCAGGCCAGGCCAGCTTGTTTAAAGAGATAAGTTTTAAGATCGCGCCGGAAGGAGCGGAGATCGGGCGCCATCCGGAGCTCAACCGGAAGATGGTTCCATAAATCCGGTGCACCCACAGAGAACGCTCTCCCCCTGGGGGCCACCAGTCGGCATTCTTTGACCGGTGGCACCCTGAGGAGGCCCTCTCTGTGGGAGCGTACTGGGCGGAGGGAAGTTGACGCCGGCTGCAGGTGCTCCCCAAGGTATTCTGGACCCATGCCATGAAGGGCTTTGTAGGTCATTACCAACACCTTGAACCTCACCCGGAAGACAACTGGTAACCAATGCAGCTCGCGGAGTAAAGGTGTGACATGGGAGTATCGGGAGACTCCCAGTACAACTCTCGCGGCTGCATTCTGTACCAGTTGGAGCCTCCGAGTGGTCTTCAAGGGTAGCCCCATGTAGCCCCATATTAGTTGAGATCTGACCTCAGTTTATTTTAATGCATAAATATAAAGACTAAACACATTTCTTTTGAGTATGATTTGCAGAGCCGCATCAGGAAATTTCATAACAATTATCAAGACTTCACAATTCTGATAATCCTTAGAAAAGACATTAAACTACCCCTAACTCCAACCTAAGTGATAAATTTATTTTTTGATGCAGATGGCTAGCCACTTGCCGTTAAACTCTGGGTAAATGATATCTGGTTGAAGTGAGCAAAAGCAACAAAAATACATTTATACCCTCTAAAAACAGCCTCAGACAACTTAACTTTCCTCCTCAGCTTCTAAGGAAAAAATTATATATTTCCTACCTCCACCCCAGGCCAATTGATTATGGCATGAAAAATACATAAAGCAATTCCATGTTCCTAATCCAATTGCACAATATATATTTAAACAAATGCTGTTTATTTTCTGTTCAAATTCACACCACAGTCTCCCCTCACATTTAATGTTACTGCTTTTCGCATTAAGTATTAATGCTGATTTTTGAGAAATAGTTAAGCAGAAATATCTCCATGTTGGTTTCTTCTGGAAAAATTGAATGCATACCCATTAGGTAGTATTGATCATTTGATATAAAAATAGATTTCCAGGACACATTCAAATATCCAGGACTTCTCCCCTGCTTGGCAATAAAAATGTTCTTTGAAAGATATGAGGCCTTGCTGGGTAGAAATGATTGAAGACTTGGGACCCAAAGAGGAAGGAAACTGCAAGATAGTGGGAAGGGCATCCTCTGTATGTAGAGCCAAATATATCGTTGCCCAATTTTATTCAATATTTCCCTTCCTGTTTTGTACTTACAGTTTAACTAGTCTGCTCAGCATTGTCTCTAAAATTCAAGAAAACAGTTTCAGGGTTACTCAAAACGCTGGCCATAGGAGGATGGGATAAGAAAATTTCAGTTAGGTTTATTTTATTTATTTTATTAAATTTATATACCGCCCTTTCCTGAAGGACTCAGGGCGGTTTACAGGGTATTTAAAACAACCAGTACAAAAGTTAAAAACAAATTAAAAAAAGATTAAATCATCCCTAAAATTAAAAACCCCAGTTAAAAATTCTCAGCCTGGGCCGGAGAGCTCAAAGAGCCAGGTCTTCAGGTCCCGGCGAAATGTGCGAAGGTCGGGGGCAGTCCTAAGCTCCACGGGCAGCTGGTTCCAGAGGGCAGGCGCACCCACAGAGAAGGCCCTTCCCCTGGGTGTTATCCGCCGACAGTCTTTTATCGGCGGCACCCTGAGAAGACCCTCCCTGTGGGAGCACACTGGACGAAGGGAGCTTGATGCCGGCAGCAGGTGTTCCCTCAGATATCCCGGACCCAAGGTTAATGCCTTGATTTAATCCACAATATTTTCAGGTACACGTATTAGCCTACTAACCTGTTCTGGGAGCAGGCAAAGAAAACAAACCCTTACCCTTCTATTTTATTTTTATTGCAAACTGTTGTATAATCTGTATGATTTGATTATACATTTTAATAGCCAGCAGTGTGAAAGTCAGTTCTTCCCTTCATAATGCACAAGGCAACCAGATGTTTTGGCTTTGACAATTGAGAAATCAGTGACTCTACATGTACATCTAAAGGAGGCATGCACAGATGGATTTGTTAAAGAGTGGCATTTAAACATTTATACAATCTAAATGTGTATTTATTGCCTACTTGGGTATATCTATTCTGAGAAATCACTTAAGACATCGGCCTGATTTTGAAATTATTCTTTTAATGAAATTAGAATAAGAGTACCCCTTATGCTAACTTCCTTAATATTCTAAAAGAGGATAAAGCCTATTAAAAGGGATTATGAGAAGATAAAAGAATGGGAATCAAGCATCAGTGAAATAACATGTTATGCCATGACTACATTTATCTTCTATAGTGCTTAGAATTATTTAAAAATCGTCAGAAAAGCTTGGTTGGAATGTCACAGGTCATAGATACTGCTTCTGTCTGCCAGCAGGAGGGAGATTGAGCAGAAGGGATTTCCTTCCTCCCCACGTCCCCATGATGCCAACTTTGTTCTGGAAGGTTGATGAACATCATAAGATGCTGTAGTTAAGGATGCAGCATTGAGCTATATGGAAGAATGTCCAGCTTGAATATTTTGTACATATTATGATAATAAACTCTGGTCCTTAATATTAATTTAATGCATCAGCATTTACAAACAGCAACCTATATACCCACCCACCCACACACTAAAATGACTGCACAGGAAAAGAGAGCAGCTTTAACCTATTTGTAATTTTAAAAAAAATGGCGGTGGGGTGGAGGAAGCCAACCAGCCTTTGGCAAAAATACCTAAAACCGTAAACTTTCTTTCAAAATCTGTGGTGTTCTTTACCAAACTCTTGGGTAAATTTTCTTAGCATCTAGGAAACCTGGTATTTCAGGAATAGACATTGCTGCTTGATTTTAGTGTGGCTCCATCTTTGGATGCGTTTCTTGTGTAAACCGTTTGATCCTTGCAGAGGAAAAGTTAAAGAGTTTAGCATGTAGGGATGTAAGGATGTAGTTAGAGCCCTCTAAAAGCTTGATGTCCAATTGTATCAGTTTGAATTGCATGCCTAAATTTTCAAGGCTGCTGTTTATCTGCCAAACTAAGAAGCAGTATCTTTTGCATAAGACTATAAACTGGTATTAATAACTGCTTTTTTCCTTCAAATTGAGAGTAAAATTGCTGATTAGTGCAAAAATCTTAAG
The DNA here is from genome assembly GCF_964194415.1 of Vipera berus. Taxonomy (NCBI): domain Eukaryota; kingdom Metazoa; phylum Chordata; class Lepidosauria; order Squamata; family Viperidae; genus Vipera; species Vipera berus. The sequence continues at coordinate 70,421,914 of NC_138203.1, forward strand.
AAAATGGAATAAACTGAGCAAATGCTGATTCTTTACATCTTCAAGAATCCTCTCTCTTTTCTCTTCCCCCTTTGCAAATTATGTAAAATTTTGCTTTGATCACGTATTGTGATGGTCACAAAGCATATAGCTTCCTTTTCACAGCTTGATTGGTCCTAATATTGTCT